>NC_061513.1:179881679-179898350 GCF_022539505.1 Lolium rigidum | reverse complement strand
ACACAAGTACTTCTCCTTAGAAAAAATCATGCACATTTGAATATGCAACCCCACGAATGGAGGTCAATACAATGATGTACTGGCAAATGACACTTATTTGGTGGCAATTATGACATGTCTATCTACATTATATTTGGCTAGTGGAGTCTTAGGTTAATTTGCATAAAGCTAATTTGGAGTCTTAGACGACCGGTTCCTTGGGCTGGTCGCTTCGATCTAGATGGGCCAAAGTGGATCAGTCAGCCTAGGTTGGTATGGTTCACTTTTTCTTTTCTTTTCTTTACTGTTTTGTTTATTCGGGAAAAATCATTTGCGAAAACGTTTGGTACAAAAATAGACCAAACTTTGGTAGAGAAATACAAATAAAATATTTTGGATTCCTTATGAAACGTATAACATTATGGAACCACTCGTAATTTGAAATAATTTTGATAAACTCGAAATTTGGCATACATGCCTATATGGCTTCATTTGCATTACTTCGGGTTTAAGGTTTGTTTATAGAATTTAAATTTCATTCAAATTTTCCTAGGGAATTCAAAGATTCCATGAAGCTTATGAATGCAATGCATGTTTTTGAAAACTCCATTTTTTTGGGAAAAAGTTTTGGGTTTAGGCTAAGCTCATCTGGGGTATGTCTTGGCACATCAGAGGATATGACTTGACACCAGGTCATCTTTTTGAAAACATCTATAGCTTCCGAGTTAATATCCTATAGGTGGTTTCACATATAGTGAACAACATATCTCTTCAAAGTAACTTGCGTAGGCCTTTCCTCATGGTTGGGCTTCTAATCCATATAGGATGATTGTTAAACTACTTCTGACACTGATGGGTCACTCCTTAGGTCTATCAGGAGACCAAGATGAGAGGACTTCACGACTTTCCTCATCTTTGTTTATTGGTATCTTTGACAGCCTTCCACAACTCTTCATATAGTGGCTAGATCCTCAAACTAAATGTAGTCCTACGTTTGGCAGCACTTGCCTACTATAAGGGCATAATATCTATTCACCCTATGGTTCAGGTTTATCAGCGACGTCTCACTTGTAGGTATATCTTTCTAGATTTACCATTCCTCGTAACAAGAGCAAACAATATGAGTAGTCGTTATGGGGCCAATCCATGTCGCACCAAATCATTACCTTGTTTTCAGTTTGGTACATCTCGTATTCTAACTCTTGGTCAACCTCACAAGTTTGAAAAAAACTTCCATGCAAAATTAAATCAATGTTTCAATCCCCATTATTGAATCATTTTGAAAACACCTATATCTATCCTTATCTAGGGTTTTGCATATCTCACACTCTACGCTTCATCATCTTGATGGGAAACATCGGGGTTGGTTTCACTACTGTTGTCTTCATAGCGAGTTGCCGAGAAAACATTCTCTAGGTTGGGTATAGATGAGAATAGATAGAAATGTTCTAAAGAAGATTTCCTACCCAAACACATCAAATCAAGGCAATTCAGCAAACAACAATCATCTAACATTCATCAAGCATCATGGTTCAACACAAACAAACTTGTATGGTCATACCTCAATTTTGGTAAGATCCATCAATACTTTGTTACTTTACCGTTGGTTCGTTAAAAGATAACTAATGGTGGTCTAGTCTATTTCTATATATATTGGATGCATCAATTTCTATTTTACTCCTTCGGTGTATCTTCGTGTGTTGTGCGATGCATCGGAGTCTCTGTTCAAGTCCTTCATTGGTCTTCCATGAAATCCTTCTTGCGGAGTTGAAGAATATCACATGAATCATCACTCTTCATGCTTCGGGGACATGGTCATCATCAGTCCTTGTTGATAGTTTTGATAAGGTGATCATCTAAAGTGAGAGGGATATTTTTGAAGATGACGTAGATGAGAATACAAGAGGTTCAAAATCCAAACATCCTTTTTTAATTGAAATAGGATTAGACAAAAAAAATTATCCTACGGTCTTCCTATTTCTAATCCAAACCTAGGGTCTCGATCCTACAGGAAACACTATGCTCTGATACCATTCTGTAGCACCCTACCTTTTAATAAAGGCAAGATACATGTGTATAATGCTATTCCCGGGATCACTGATAGCACACACATTACAAAATGTAGTAATCATTGCAATAGTATCAAATTACTACATCGTTGATCCAAAGGGTAAAGTAAAACCTTACAAATCGCATAGTCACATGGACTAGATCAAATAAAATGTTCAGAATAAACACAGCGTAAAGTAAAACAACAATGAGCCTTCATCATCTTCATGTGCCACAGGCAGTCATGTTGGAATGTAGACTCGAGATCCTACCAAGTACTTCTCCTCAGAAAAAATCCTGCACGTTTGAATATGCAGCCCCACGAATGGAGGTCAGTACAATGATGTACTAGCAAAAGACACTTATTTGGTGGCAATTATGACATGTATATCTACATGATATTTGGCTAGTGGAGTCTTAGGCTAATTTGCATAAAGCCAATTTTATCCTATATTTTATTTAAAACAAAACATTTTGAAATCCTTGAATGACATTATAAATCACACCATGGTTAAATCCTCCATGGGTTTTAGAATAATCACATGGTTACATCTCCCATGAGTTTTAGAAGGTTGATACACAATTTTAAACACATTCAGAAAAGGTGATGAGATTCTTTCGATCATTCCTTGTCCAGGAGCTCAAATTGTCCATAATCGGGGACACGGCTAAGATCTTAGGTTTAACTCTCGAGAGGTTATGCACTTTCACCTTACGACCCATTCCACCCGAGAGAAGAATGAGACAAGATCTTTCAGAAGAAGAATTCAACCATACTGGCTAGACCCGTTCCCCTTGGTCGTCGCCATATCTGAATGTCTAGCCGACAAGTTGAACCTCACAACTTAATTAATCCTGGCAGAGCCCATAATACCATAAGGCTGCACTGGAAGCTATCTAAACATTGACGACTTGGTAATCTCTTTAATCTTGGGTGGCCAACCACAAGTGAAACTCGCAGACTTAAAACCCATCCCAGGTAATAAACCCCCACACGATCCCCTAGTACAAACCAGATGTGCAGTCTAGAGCAACCACTATTCAACTGCGCACTCTCAGGTGAAAACCACCCACCTGTCCACTGGTTCCATCTACCAGGGACGGAGCCCTGAGTAGCCGCCCACCATACAACCATTCCACCCAGGTGTTTCATTGAGGTTGTTAATTTTTAAACCATCCAACTCTCACAACCAACCAATGAAGTAGTATCGACAATTGGATGTTGCTAGGCAAACTAAGCATTTCTAGTAGTGGGTTATGGAGTGGCTACACACTAGTAGGTTTGCTAAGCATAGCATAATACTTTTTCCTTTTTAAAACAAAAATCCAACCATGCATACTAGTTAAAAGAAAACAATAATGCATAAGTAAAATAGGTGCGATTGAATGTCACTTGCCTCTTTGGTAAATGAAGATCGTTCACTTCTCTCAACAAGGCATGTCACTCTTCGCACGAACTATAAGATAAAACATAGCACAACATAAAAACACCATTCAACAAGAACAACAACAAAATCAAACAAGACAACAATCGGAAAACGCTCTATGGTACTAAGGTGTGGCATGAGGTTTGGCTTGCAAGATATGGTCTTGGGGTGTTGGAGTGGCTAAGTCGCATGATTAGAAAGAAATGGATTATCCAAGATATAATTGAAGAATTTTTATGCTTTACAAAAGCATGAAAAGGATTTGGAACGGCTTATGTGAATTGAATCACATAAGTGACAAATAGTGCAACAACAATACTATTGAATAAGTGTGACAACAATTACTCCAAATAGTATAAATTACACTTAGGCTTGGGTATGGATTTGTGATAAATTTAATTACCCAATTAACTCATTTGTAAATTACATAGTTCAATATAAGACAATAAGAGTAAGTGGGTATATGGTTCAATATGTATGAATGATATTTAGGATATGATGGTGGCTGCGTCAAAGATGCTAATGAATATCAAGGGTTCAAAAACATGTGCTATGTAGTAGAGTGAATCAACATAGCAATTGCACATAGGCAAAATCTATAGCTAAGATTTATTACCAATTACTCAAATAACTCAATTGTGTTATTTGAATAATATGAACTAGACAACAAGAGGTAAGCTATGCATTATTCGTGAACATGATAAAGAATTATAACTGGTCCTGGAAGATGGGTATGATCATAAGGATCATTTGACTAAAGGAACTATGTTGAAACCAGATATAGGACTACACTTTTTTGCGAAAAGTTATTAGAAGAAGTTTTTCGGATGGAAGAACTTTCTACACGGAAGTTGTAGAGAATTCCATTACAAGAGAATCACCAAAAGAATCTCCCGGAAAAAGTTTGTAGAATTTATTTTACAGACGATGTTGCGGATCAAAGAGGTAACACGAAAATAAAGTGGGCAAAATTTGCACGCAAAATGTCTAAAATGATCTATGCGATTTCTGATATATGAATTTTACAAAATTATACCAAAGTGGCTACCGATTTAATGGTGTACGAAAAGTTATCCAAACAAGTTGATCGGACGGGAAAACTTTCTACACGAAAGTTGTAGAGGATTTAATTACAAACTCAATGTTTGGAAAATCGATTTAAACGGAGTTACATATCTCATGCTATGAATTTAACAAGTTAATGATTTGAGATGAGCTAGCACATGTCATGGATCGATCCGTGTTACACACGTTGCAAGTTCAGTTATGTAGCTCGTTGTGGACCTTCTTTAGATCTAAGGGTCCATGTTGTATCTGTCTTGATCAACTCTAAACTGAAAGCTACAGTATGACTAAAGGCGTTTTGATGGGGCTTCCCTAGCTAGCGCTCGAGCGCCGGGAGAGAAGGAGCGATTGGTTTTCAACAAAATTTTCTTTCTATTTTTGGCAAATTTTGGACTGTAGTGGAGGCTATTGAGAGAAAGTTTTGCATGCATGTAGAAACAGACGAATTTGATGATGTAAGCGAGAATCTTTCCGAATTTGAAAATTCAAAACGTTTTATCTCACAAACGACAACTCCGATTTAAGATATGTTTTCACCTATAAGTCGGTCTCGTCGAGATCTTCAAAACTAGCACCCATGTTAATATGTTTCGACGACTTTTTTTTCGGGCTAAAAGTTATCAACCCTCTCTATTCGAATAATCAACCCTCCGTACTGGAGTGATGAACGGTAAATGTATAAAATTATCAACCTGGTGCAGGCTATTGAGGAAAAGTTTTGCATGCATGTACACAAAATACGAAGTTGCTGATATCAGCGGAATCTTATCCAAATTTGAAAATTCAAAACGTTTTAACTTTCAAACGACAACTCCAAATTAAGATTCGCTTTCACCAATAAATCCGTTTCGACGAGATCTTCAAAACTAGCACCCATGTTAATATGTTTCAACAAACTTTTTTTCTGGCTAAAAGTTATCAAGCCTCTCTATTTGAATAATCAACCCCTCCGTAGTTGAGTGATCAACGGTAAATGTATAAATTTATCAACCTGGTGTAGGCTATTGAGGGAAAGTTCTGCATGCATGCACAAATAGACAAATATGCTGATGTCAGCGGAATCTTTTCCAAATTTGAAAATTCAAAACATTTTAACTTCCAAACGACAACTCCAAATTAAGATTCGCTTTCATCAATAAATCTGTCTCGACGAGATCTTCAAAACTAGCACCCATGTTGATATGTTTCGAGAAACTTTTTTTCGGGCTAAAAGTTATCAACCCTCTCTGTTTGAATAATCAACCCATCCGTATTTAAGTGATCAAAGATGAATGTATAAAATTATCAACCTGGTGCAGGCTATTAAGGGAAAGTTCTGCATGTATGCACAAATAGACGAATCTGCTAATGTCAGCGGAATCTTTTCCAAATTTGAAAATTCAAAACGTTTTAACTTTTAAACGACAACTCCAAATTAAGATTCGCTTTCACCAATAAATCCGTCTCGACGAGATCTTCAAAACTAGCACCCATGTTGATAAGTTTCGATAAACTTTTTTTCGGGCTAAAAGTTATCAACCCTCTCTGTTTCAATAATCAACCCCTCCGTACTTAAGTGATCAACGGTGAATGTATAAAATTATCAACCGCAAAGTTAGTTTTATTTGAAACATTTTAGAAAATCTTTTTTAGTTTAGAAGCTATCAATCCAGTGTCCTGTTATTTATGAACAGTAAATATAAATAACTACCAGCCCTAAAAATCTAACTTCATTTCGAATATTTTGGCGACACTTTTTAGTTTACAAGTTATCAACCCGGTGCTCCGTTATTTATCAATGGTAATTATAAAACAACTACCAACCCTAAAAGGTATTACATTTAGAATATTTTAGCGAACATTTTTTATTTTATAAGCTATCAACCTGGTGCCTCGTTATTTATCAACTGTAAATATAAATAAATAATAACCCTATAAAGTATTTCATTTAGAATAGTTTAGCGACTCTCTTTTAGTTTACAACCTATCAACCCGGTGACCCGCTATTTATCAATGGTAAAATATAAATAAATATCAACCCTAAAAATTTAATTTAATTTAAAATATGTAGCGACTTTTTTTTTGTTTACAAGTTATCAACCCGGTGTCCCGTTATTTATCAACGGTAAATATAAATACCTAGCAACCCTAAAAAGTAAATTTCATTTAGAATATTTTAGCAACTTTTGTTGGCTTACAAGTTAAAACAATACTTAATTTGAGTAGCAAGTGGTAGTTAATTTGAGTTGCAAGTGGATTTCCCACCCGTTATTTTCCCCCTTAAAAACCACTGGCCCGAAAAAGAGAATTGCAAAAGGACCCCTTAATTATGAATAACCTTACGAAAATAAAACCCAAATGGGAATTGCGAAAAGAGAATTGAGAGCATGCCTCGTGCCGAAGAAAAAAGAGTGAGATGATATGTGTATGCATGCAACAACTTATGAAAGCGTACTGAAAAGTTGGCTCATTAAATGCAAATCCATGAGATGCTCTGTACATGTGCATGCATGCAGTGTGAACGCTCTTGGCTGCATGCAACTTGCAAAATAGTAATACAAGCTGTTAGTGTGAACACGTGTGAACGCAATTAAAACACTACATGATAAAAAGGGAATTGACTCGCTCCGCGAGCGCTTTCACGCCAAAGAAAGTGATTGCTCGAACGAATCGATTGCTAGAGAGGGGATTCGATTTTGATGCAGCTCACCGACGAGAGTCGGAGAGGTTGTGCGCAGCCGCCGCGAAAGGTGTCGACTACGTGAGGGTCACGGGAGCCTAGAGGTAGCGGACGACGCTCCCTCTTGCGCGATGAAGATGGTGATTCTCTGGGGAATTCCTCGGAGAGGCTCTAGAACGCAGCAATGTCCGGCCAATATGGAGGCGTGCGTCGGGCGTTGTTGTGGTCGACCTTCGGTTGTGAAATCGATCGATTAGAACATGCAGGGAGATTCATACGTGCTATATAAAAAGAGCGGTGGAAGAATAGGAGTCTGATTCTCCGTGAATACCTCGACACAAACGTTGGAACCTGCGGTTCGGCGAACAAATTCGCCCTCCACAGGAGCAGCCTGGAGGCGTGGAGTGGTGGAGGTTGTGGAGTGCGATGGAACAACTCGGGGTGGGATATATACAGAGGGGAGGGAGTGGATTCAATGCGAGGCGGAGTGAATGTCCGCAGCCGTTTCTTTCCGACGTTATGCAGCTTCATGGTAATTACTGGCGATTTAAGGTGCACTGATGCGGGGCTCTAATCTCCTGAACGGAACCATGGATGAATGGGGAGTAACCTTCGTGTTTATAGTGAGATGTTTCGGTGTCTGGAATCGATGGAATGGAGAGAAGAAGGCTCAGCCATGATCGTACGTTCAGTGTTCAGATCGTGAACGTGAGCGTGCACGAGGAAGACGACCGGTTCCTTGGGATAGTCGCTTCAATCTAGATAGTCCAAAGTGGATCAGTCAGCCTAGGTTGGTCTGGTTCACTTTTTCTTTTCTTTTCTTTACTGTTTTGTTTATTTAGGAAAAATCATTTGCGAAAATGTTTGGTACAAAAATAGCCCAAACTTTGGTAGAGAAATACAAATAAAATATTTTGGATTCCTTATGAAATGTATAACATTATGGAACCACTTGTAATTTGAATAATTTTGATAAACTCGAAATTTGGCATAGATGCCTATATGGCTTCATTTGCATACTTCGGGTTTAAGGTTTGTTTATAAAATTTAAATTTCATTCAAATTTCCTAGGGAATTCAAAGATTCCATGAAGCTTATGAATGCAATGCATGTTTTCGAAAACTCCATTTTTTTGGGAAAAAGTTTTAAGTAATACCAAAAGTTTTATTTCATTGTGAATTTTAAATCAAGACAAGCAACCAAGTTTAAATTTTATTTTTATTTTACATTTCAAAATTTAGAAAATTTTAGGATGTGATAGATCCTTACCCCGTAATTTTTGATAAGTAAAACATGTACTTGTAGTTCAAATATTCAAATGTATTTACATAAAGGGTGCAAAAAATTCCAAAAGAAAACCAAGCAGGTTGCTTCCCGCAAAGCGTTTTCTTTATAGCTAGGCTTTACTTACTTAATTAAAGATAGGTGGAGATCATATATGTGGTAGCTTGTACCTTGGTGACATCTCCTTATTCCTTGGAAAGTGCTCCATACGCTTCTTGTGAGAAAACTAAAACTTCACAATCCCTTCCTTTGAATCAATGATGGCCCATGTAATTCTCAAAAAGTGTCTTCCCAATATTATAGGATTAGAGGTTTTACTCCCCATGTCCATCATAACAAAATAAACGGGAACAAAAGTCATATGCAACTCAACCATGACATGGGTTACTTTGCCTAAATCATGCTTAGTTGAACCATCAGCAATTAAAAGGTCCATTGAGAATTTTTCCATGTTTTTAATTTCAAGATATTCATATAATTTTTTTGATAAAACTGAGACACTAGATCCTAGATCTAATATAGCATGATGAGTTTCTTTCCCAATAGTGATTAATATTTTGGAAGCGAAGCATCCCCAATCTTAGGTGTTATCATAGTTTCACTATTATATCTTGCTATCTTTTCTTTTATGACATAATTTGCTATGTATGAACCAAATCCTACTTTATGAACATTAACAGAATGATCATTAAATTTTTTTGGAATATATTAATGAGTTCATGCAAGCTACATCTATCAAGATCTAATAGAGGTTCTTTTACTTCACTAAGCATTTTAACTTCCTCTACTTGTTTTTCATCCAGAATAATAAGTGATTATCTGTCTTCTTTTTCAACAAGCATAGTGGTTATTTTTATAAGAGTTCCTATTTGCAACAAAAAGATGTTCAAGAAGATCAGTATAATTTATCAATTCATTATAAATTTCTTCCAAAGTAGAAGGTATGTTTTTGACAATAGTAATATAATTCATGCTCACCACAGGTGGTCCTCGTGGTTTTCCTAGAGACATGCTTAATAATGTGGCTTGATTATCAATTAGTTTAGAAAGAGCTTTATCTAATGCTATTGCTTGGTGTTGTAAAACTTTAATACCTGAACTTATGGATGCAATGAACTCTTCTATCATTGTACCATGACTAGCTACTTGTTCAATGAGATTCTTGTTTGGCTCTTGTTGTTTTTCCAAGTTGTCATTAGTTTGGGGATAGTAGGTATCCATTTGTCTTCACTGGCCTTAGGATATGGAATGAAATGACGGTTGCCATAATTATTTTAAGCATAAGTTGGCCTACCATAGGAGTTACTGTAATTGTTCACATACCAATTATTTCCAAAGTTTCCTATGTAGTTGATATCTACATTTTCATTATTGTTTCCAACAAGTTATTGTAAAGGAACATTATAAATATTTTGTTTAGAAATGTAAGCAAGTATGTCATCCATTTTACTAGATAAAGAATGAATCTACTTCTTCAACTGAATTGACTTTCCTAGAGGATAGGTTTGGTGCTCTTTCAGTGTGCCATTGACTATGGTTTTGTAACATGTTTTCTAAGATATTTTTTGCTTCATGAACAGTTTTACTCATGAATGCATCCCCTGCAGCGGAATCTAACATGCTTCTAGACATATAGTTTAACCCATTATAGAAAGAGTGTGAAACAGTCTATTCATTTACTCCAATTGATGTGCAAGTTCTAAGCACGATTTTAATTCTCTCCCAAGATGGTGCAACATGGTCATTATCATTTTGCTTAAATGATAGGATGCTATTTCTATTTTGCATGATTTTAATAGGAGGGTATTATTTTTTATGAAAGATTCTTTAAGATCTTCCCAAGAGTTTATGCTAGTAGTTGGTAGTGATAGTACCATTCTTTAGCTTTGCCTCTATGTGAGAATGGGAATAGTTTGAGTTTAACAATGTCATTTTACACGTTCTTAAATTTTTGCTTGTCACATATTTCACAGAAATCATGTAGATGCATAGAAGCATCTTCACGAGAAATGAGATTAAGTAGCCTAGGACTAACTCCAAAACTATCACCTTTAATTTCAGGAGTGGTAACGGGCCTAGCAATGAATTGATCATTAAGGGTATTGGTGTAGTCACAAAGTTTTGTATTCCTTTCCCCCATGTTTGTAATAAAAACTTACACATATTTTTTATGGATTTTTATGTTTAGATAATATGCAAAAGCAAGACAAAAACAAGACAACTAAAATTGCTTTCTAAATCTAAAGGAAAAGAAAAGCTCGCAGTGGTGCAACATCTTCAAACTTAGGTGTTTGCACAAAGTTGGTGATGATGGTCCACTACAACCACTCCAAGATGCTCTTGCAATTCCCCAAGAACGGCGTAAGATAATGTTCTTGATGGAAAGCCTATGTTCGTACCAACTCATTGGGACTCCAAGTGCAAAGTGTTGTAACAAGTGTCTTTTCCCCTCAAGGGTGACTCGAGGGTTTATATCAACTTCTCGGGGAGTTGGCTTAGAGTTATATTTTGCTTCTCCTCTTCAAGCAACCTACAAAACAAAGTAATTGTGTAGTATCCTCAACTCCACCGTGTGATTGTCAAGCACAAGCTTTTGTATTAGTAAAATTAAAATAACTTGTACAAAAATAAAGTAAAACAATCTATGACTAGGCAAGCAAAGTAAAAAAATACTAGGAAGGTATTTTCGGGTTTTGGTTTTGTTTGCTAATAGTAAAAGTATTTTTGTATTTTCAGATTTAACTAATGTATAAAATATTAATCATAATGGTGTTGGAAAGTTGTTCCTTATGATTAAAATTGGACCGTGGTTCATGGGTTTTGATACGTTGCAAACGTATCTATAATTTTTGATGCTCCATGCTTGTTTACACCAATTCCTATATGGTTTGCTCACACTTCGTTGCACTTTTATACATTTTCTGGCAATAACCTATTGACACGATGCCATAGTGTCAGTTCCCTGTTTTCTGTTGTTTTGTATTTCAGAAAAGTTGTACAGGAAATATTCTCGGAATTGGACGAAACAAAAGCCGAAGATCTTATTTTTTTGTAACGAAGATGAAGTCCGGAGGAGAGACGAATGGGCGGCACAGGGTGGCCAGGCCATGCCTAGGCGCGGCCTGGCCCTGGCCCGCGCCTAAGTGTGGTCTGGAGCCCCCTGGGCCTCCACCGACTTTGCCCTTATGCCTATAAGAATCCTCCCGGCGCATGAACCCTAAATCAATCGGCCTCCATCCACGAAAAGTTCCGTAGCTCCGCCGCCATCGCAGACAAGATTCGGGGGACAGAAGTCTCTGTTCCAGCACCCTGCCGGGACGGGGAATTGCCCCAGGAGCCATCTCCATCGACTCCACCACCACCTTCATCGTCTTTGCTAACTCCCATGATGAGGAGTGAGTAGTTATCCCCCGAGGCTGAGAGCTTTACCTGTAGCTATGTGGTCTATCTATCTCTCCATGTATGATTTTTATGTGATCATGCGATTTGTAATCTAGTTGAATAAGTAGATGTTATGCTTCAACTATTGTGCTACTCAAGTAGTTTTATTAATTATGTGATATCCGGGGACACCTTGTCCACCGGTGTGAATGTGACAGTGTGCACACCGTGTTTGTTTCTTAAGATTAATTTACAGAAATACTTATGGATTGTGGTGTCTAGTTAGTACCATCTTTGTATGCTCAAAGTGATAGCGTGGGGTGTCCATAGATTGGGAATGCGAACTTTAACGAATGCTTATGCAGACCTACGCAGTGAATTTGTTTTTATTATCAAACCGGAGAGTGGTTCAGAGTAGCATAGTGAAGTGATAATATCTATGTACTCAATTATGGTATCATCGTTGAGAGTATCCACTAGTGAAATTATGATCCCTAGGCCTTGTTTCCAAGCATTGAAACACCGTTTACAACTAGTTCTGCTACATGTTTGCCCGATACCATTTTTATTTCAGATTGCAATTACTACTCATAATCATCCATATACTTGTATTTCACTATCTCTTCGGCTAACTAGTGTACCTATACACCTATCAAGTGTATTGGGTGTGTTGGGGACACAAGAGACTTCTTGTATCGTAATTGCAGGGTTGCTTGAGAGCGATATCTTTGACCTCTACCTCCCTGACTTCGATAAACCTTGGGTGATCCACTTAAGGGAAACTTGCTGCTGTTCTACAAACCTCTGCACTTGGATGCCCAACACTATCTACAAGAATAGAAGTGTGCGTAGATAATTCTGAAAATGATGATGTTAATAATTGTTGTACTATTATTACTATCCATGTTCCTTCCAATGATGATATGTTTACAAATGAACACACTTTGGAAGTTAAGTATTCTATTGTTATGATGATACTATACCTCCAATATATGATGATTACAATGATGAATATGATATTTTCAGTCCTCCTACTATTGAGGAGAAAATTAATTATGATTATGGTGATGGTGATGAGAATAATAATGATAGCTATTTTCTTGAATTTGCTCCCACTACAAGTAATAAGAATGACTATGCTTATGTGGGGAGTAATAATTATTTTATGCATATGGCTCATGATAAGAATGTTTTATGTAATATTTATATTATTAATTTTATTCATGATGCTACTGAAAGTCATTATGAGAGAGGGAAACATGGTTCTATGTATCTCAATAATATTAAGTTTCACCTCTTTATGTTGAACATCTTGAAGTTGGACTTGTTTTGCTTTCCTATGCTCGTTGCTTTGTGCTTCCATGACTTATTTCTTTACAAGATTATTTATCATAGGAAGTGGATTAGACTTAAATTTGTTTTATATTTGCTTCTTGATGCTCTCTTTTATTTCAATTCATATTTCTTATGTGAGCATCTTCTCAAATTATTGCGCCTAGCTGAAAGGCATTAAAGAAAAATGCTTATGGAGACAACCCATTGTTTTATTTCTGTAATTTTTCTTTTATGTTGAGTCATGGAAGTTATTACCTCTGTAATAACCTCTCCTTATCATTTATATGTCATTTTTGTGCCAAGAATAGCCTATAATAGGAAGAAAGTAAGATTTGGGGAAGTTGCTATCCTGAAAACAGATTATGTGCTATCACTATAAAAACTTATATAAACAGCCAGAGCGGAATTTTGAGCTGCCAATTTTTGTGTGTATGCCTCAGGTTATTAGCTAACTTTCTTTAGTTGAACACTTTTCTTTCTGAGCAATAGAAGATTTTCAGAAAGATCGACCTTTGCCTGCTGTTCTATTTTGACATATTCCTGCCATTATTTGCATTTTCTTCTTAATCTCTTTCTTTTTGAGTTCTTTTGATCAAAGAGATTTTTTTGAAGAGTTGCTACAGTAGATAATGCTTTGATAGGTGTTTGATATATGTTAGAACTGAACCCAAATGTATTTGTTATTTTGATTGTACTAATGCTGCTAATAAGAATTGTGTGAAGTTTTGTATGAAGGAAGTTTTCAAGTGTAGGGAGAGAAGAATGATATGATAAGATGAAGAATGGATAAAAGCTCAAGTTTGGCATGCCCATGTTACCCAAAGAAATATCCAAGAGGTACAAGTGTCAAAACTTGGGGATGCCTGGGCATCCCCTCTTCATCAACAAAGCAACAGGTCATCTTTCTATGCGCTATATTTTTATTGCTTCATACACTATGTGTTGTTCTTGGAGCGTCTTTATTTTTGTTTTTAGTTTAGTTTTGTTTTGTTTGCTGTAGAATATTGGATCCCAGCATATTTGTTTTGGAGAACAACACACTCTGTTTTAATTGCATATAACGCTCTAGTTTTCGCTCTTATTGTTCTGCGAGTGTTCTAGTTTGCTAGTACTTCGTTTAGCTCTTGTTCTTTCACTTGAATTTTGTTCAGAGCTTTTTAGTATTATTCATTTATGTATGATTAGCTCTCTGGTCCATATTGGTTTTCATCTCTAAGAGTTGTTTCAAATAAATTGATTGGTGTTGGAGACGAGTAAAATGGTTCATGCGTATAGTGATGCAAAAGGAAGCTTGTCTAGACTGTGGCATAGACTTTGGCAGATCATGTTGGATGTTATTCTTATTATATGCTTAGTAGTTATTATTGTAGCATGACTTGTCTCAGATAGCTGAGAGTGATATTGAAAGAATGATGTGTTGTTTCCATCACACAAAGCATAATATTATGGTATTCTCCTTTGATGCTTTATTGGGTTGACTTGGAACATGTTTACATCATACTACCTCTGTTTCAAGGAATAGGGCGCCCTCGTTTTTCGTGATTTTTGTTTGACCAAGAATTACTTCAAAAATATAAAGATTATTTGTATGAAATTAACATCATTAGAAAGTGCTTTTCAATACGAATCCAACGATACTAATTTCATATAATATAATTAAGATTATGTTGCTCAATTTTTATGGTCAAAGTTCGTCTTGAAATACGTGTGCGCCTTAATCTTTGAAAATGGAGGTAGTATTATGACTACAACCAGTCAACAAAAGCTCTATGATAATTTAGGTTTTGACTTGTGATATCACTTTATGCTTTGATTAATAATGTTTTGTTGATATGCATGATTATAGCCATTATTGCTCTCTTAATTGGTCGCTCCCAGTCTTTTGCTAGCCTTCGCATGTACTGAGTATGATCTCTACTGATGCATCCAACCACTAAAAACCAAATTTTGTTAATTGTGTCCACCATATCTACCTATTAGCATCATTGCTATTCTAAGTATATTCATCATGCTTTTATTTATCTTCCAAATTAAATTTTGTCATGAGAAAATTAGTTAGTAAAGCTCTCATGAACTTGATGGCACATTTACTTTCTTGCACTTAATAAAATTGAGCCATTGTGACTATCTTATGAAGTTCATATGTTTACAAATTGCGAGTTGGGAGTTAGCACAATATGCTTTCATGGGGAACGCTTTCAACGTTGCACTTATTCATATTTAGTTGATGTCATGTTCTTTTGTTTATGGATGCCTAGCGATGCGAAATAAAATGGAAACTTGTAAGTCCATGGAGTTTGCATATATGTTAGAGAAACGCATGGGCCGCTAATCTAAGCCATGCATCATTCATGGTGGAAATTTATAGTGAACCATAGTGAGCATTCTATGAAGCATTTTCAATAAAAACCTATACCCATAGTAAATAAAAAGATTGTTGAGATGTTCATTGTCTGTTTGTCTTGTTATTTTGGTATGGGATTGCTCCTACAAGAGTACTTCCATATCATGGGGCGGGAGGTACCCCGTTGGCGGTTCTCAATGATACATGTATACTTACAATAACAAGAACTTATTTGGGACCTAAGTTGAGTAGAATGAGGTTTAGGTACTCGTATTCAAGGGGCACGAGATTTTCAACTTGTGATTTGTCAAGCATATAGCTCATATTTTCCATAACATTAACTTGAACCATTCAAGATTGATGTGGTCTAAGACCTAGTTTGTGGCCCAATCTTGCGAAATCGACCCGAAATCAAAAGGGGAAAAGGTGGGGAAACGAAGAACGAGACGAACACGAAGAACACTACGCACATAAACCCGATACAATTGACTTACACTCCCGTGGCTCGACAAACCACGCCGGTAGAATCACACTAGGAGAGACCACGAGGTTGAATCCCGGTGTGAGAGATCGGTGATGAAGACGAACACTTGTGCGAGAGAGAGAGTGGGTACACTAGAATCTCACACACAACTATTAATCTCCAACAAGAGTAGCCTTGATGAAACACAGGAGATAATCCCAGTTGATGAGCAAAGCTCTAAGAATTATCCAAGTCTATGTCTAACCCTAGCAAATGGGGAGTACGGGGATACATATAGCTCAGATTTGAGTCAAGGGTAGTATGGGCAAAGGCTACTTAAGTTACAGCCGTTGGATTGCGAAGCAACAGTTCAGATTCGGGCCAATTCGTGTGCGAGCGGTACCACGGGCGGAGGTACCGGCCATGGTACCGGATATACCTCAAAACGAAGCATTTGAGTCCAGGGTACTTGGATGGCCAGCGGTACCACGGGCGGTACCTTGGCCGGAGGTACCGGCCACGCCTTGGGTGGAGGTACCGGCCAAGGTACCGGCCTCCACTTCTTTCCCGCGGGGCGACCAGGCTGGGGAAGTGCCGCCCAGCTCCCGCCGGTAGTACCGGCCAGGAGGGGCCGGTACTACCGGTCTCCCCCTCACGCGCGCGGCCAGGCCTGGCTTTGGCCACC
>NC_061513.1:179744319-179881579 GCF_022539505.1 Lolium rigidum | reverse complement strand
GTAATCTAGTTGAATAAGTAGATGTTATGCTTCAACTATTGTGCTACTCAAGTAGTTTTATTATGTGATCTCCGGAACACCTTGTCCAAGGGTGTGAAGATGAAAGTGTGCACAGCGTGTTTGTTTCTTAAGCTTAATTTACAGAAATACTTATGAATTGTGGTGTCTAGTTAGTACCATCTTTGTATGCTCAAAGTGACAGCTTGGGGTGTCCATAGATTGGGAATGCGAACTTTAAGGAATGCTTATGCAGACCTATGCAGTGAATTTGTGTTTATTATCAAACCGGAGAGTGGTTCAGAGTAGCATAGTGAAGTGATAATATCTATGTATTCAATTATGGTATCATTGTTGAGAGTGTCCACTAGTGAAAGTATGATCCCTAGGCATTGTTTCCAAGCATTGAAACAACGTTTACAACCAGTTCTGCTACATGTTTGCATGCTGCCATTTTTATTTCAGATTGCAATTACTACTCATAAGCATCCATATTACTTGTATTTCACTATCTCTTCGCCGAACTAGTGCACCTATATACCTGACAAGTGTATTGGGTGTGTTGGGGATACAAGAGACTTCTTGTATCATAATTGCAGGGTTGCTTGAGATGGATAACTTTGACCTCTACATCCCTGAGTTCGATAAATCTTGGGTGATCCACTTAAGGGAAACTTGTTATTGTTCTACAAGCTCTGTACTTGGAGGCCCAACGCTGTCTACAAAAATAAAAGTGTGCGTAGACATCAGGTTCTCTTGTCTATTCTCTCATATGGTGTAGTGGACATAAAACATTTCATAAGCAATATAATACTGATGAAACTTCATTGTGGGTATGATTAGAATTCATATGAGCATCAGGTCCTATCATAGAGATGATGCATCACATCTCTCTTATATTCTAGAAAGGCAAAACTCCAAACAATCTAGAATTAAGAACTAACAGATGCACAGCTGAAAGGATCGTATGCCGCACCTAGAGGGGGGGTGAATAGGTGCTAACCAATTTTTAGTTCTGTTTCAATTTAGGCTTGACACAAAGGTAAATTCTCTAGATATGCCACTAAGTGAATTTACCTATATGACAAGACTAACAACTAAGCATGATATATCTACGCAATATATATAGGAGATAGAATGGGATAGAGGTAACCGAGAGTGGAGCACGCGATGACACGGAGATGATTCCCGTAGTTCCCTTCCTTTGCAAGAAGGTACGTCTATGTTTGGAGGAGTGTGGTTGCTACGAAAGCCAAACCAACAGCCACGAAGGCTTCACTCAGATCTCCTGTGAGCAACGCCACGAAGGCCTAGCCCACTTCCACTAAGGGATTTCCTCGAGGCGGAAACCGGGCCTTTACAAGGTTCTTGGGGCACACATCCACAACCGAATCGGAGGCTTGATAACCCACAAGTATAGGGGGACTTATAATGACCAAACGTTCTTGAGGACACACGGGAATTTAGTCTAGTGCTTTCGCTTCATATAGCTGATTAATCTTCATTGTTTTGATAAGTGTTGTGTGGGTGAACCTATGCTAATGTACCGCCCTTCCTAGGACTAATACATACTTGTGATTATACCCCTTGCAATCATCCGCAACTACAAGAAAGTAATTAAGATAAATCTAACCACAGCCTTAAACTCTGAGATCCTGCTATCCCTCCTGCACCGATATACCAACGGGGGTTTAGGTTTCTGTCACTCCGGCAACCGCGCAATTGGCAAACGAATACAAGATGCATTCCCCTAGGCCCATAAATGGTGAAGTGTTGTGTAGTCGACGTTCACACGACACCACTAGAAGAATAACACCACAACTTAAATATCACAACATTGAATACTAACCAACATATTCACTACTAACATTTAGACTTCACCCATGTCCTCAAGAACTAAACGAACTACTCACGAAACATCATATGGAACATGATCAGAGGTGATATGATGATGAATAACAATCTGAACATAAACCTTGGTTCAATAGTTTCACTCAATAGCATCAATAACAAGTAGAAATCAACACTGGGAGAGTTTCCCCTATCAAACAAACAAGATCAAACCCAAATTGTTACAGCGGTGACGAGGTGCAGCGGTGGAGATGGCGGTGATGATGATGATGATGATGGTGATGATGATGGAGATGATGTCCAGCTCGATGACGGTGACGATGGCATCGATTTCCCCCTCCGGGAGGGAATTTCCCCGGCAGATTTCAGCCTGCCGGAGAGCTCTTTTCTCTCTGGTGTTCTCCGCCCCGCAGAGGCGGCTGTGACTCTTCGCGACTATCCTCTGGGGGTTAGGTTTTCGGGACAAAGACGTACGCGAAGAAAAGGAGGCAAGAGGGGGTTGTGGGCCCCCTCCTCACAGGGCGGCGCGGTCAGGCCTTGGGCCGCGCCGGCCTATGAGGTGGGCCCACCTCGGGTCCCCTCAGCTCCCCCTTCTGGCTCCCTTCGTCATCTGGAAAAATAGGATTTTTCATATAATTTCCGTCAACTGTTGATCTTCCGAAATATTGCATTCGATGGTGCTTTTTCCGACGAGAATCCGGCTCCGTGCGCGATCCTCCAATAATCATGAAACATGAAAAATAGATAAAATAACATAAGTATCATCTCCAAATATGAAATATATCAATGAATAACAGCAAATTATGATATAAAATAGTGATGCAAAATGGACGTATCAACTCCCCCCAAGCTTAGACTTCGCTTGTCCCTAAGCGAAACTGAACTCGGTAAACAAGACCACATGTTTATGGAGTGAAGAGTTGATAAATAAAATACGGACAAGAAGCATCATATTCATTCACACAAGACATTCTAGTAAACAACTTCCTCATATAATTCAACTTGAAACAAGTAGAAGGTAATCACGAATAAAGGTGCATAAGGAATCATAATTGGTGATGGCAAACTTTGTTCTTGGTCAGAGAATAGTTAACAGATTATACTCATCTATTGAACAGCGCTCTCATATTAAAGCTTATGGTAAACTTGCATACTCAATCATAGTAATCTCCTCATAATAACTTTCAAAGCTATATTCATTCAGATAAAATTTGTACTAAACAAGGAAGAGTAAAAGGCATGATGAAATAGATCACAATATAAATGGTTTGATTACAACAACTCAAATGCTTGCTTGATATGGAGGTAAATAGGTTTACTGACTCAACATGAAGTAAAAGACAGGCCCTTCGCAGTGGGAAGCAGAGATTAAATCATGTGCTAGAGCTTTTTAAGTTTTGAAATCATATAGAGAGCGTAAAAGTAAAGTTTTGAGAGGTGTTTGTTGTTGTCAACGAATGGTAGCGGGTACTCTAACCCCCTTGCCAAACAGACTTCCAAAGAGCGGCTCCCATGAAGGACGTTATCTCTACCGGCAAGGTAGATCATCCCTCTTCTCTTTTGTTTACACATGTACTTTAGTTTATTTAAGGATGACACTCCCCCCAACCTTTGCTTACACAAGCCATGGCTAACCAAATCCTCGGGTGCCTTCCAACAATCTCATACCATGGAGGAGTGTCTATTGCAAAATTAAGTTGCTTACTGATGAATCAGGGCAAAACATGTGAAGAGAGTTATTAATGAAGGTTGATTAATTGGGGCTGGGAACCCCGTTGCCAGCTCTTTTTGCAAAACTAAAGGATAAGTGGATGAAGCCACTAGTCCATTAGTGGAAGCTGCCTAACAAGACTGAAAGATAAAACACCACATACTTCCTCATGAGCTATAAAACATTGACACAAATGAGAAGTAATAGCTTTTGAATTATTTAAAGGTAGCACATGAATATTTACTTGGAATGGCAGGGAAATACCACATAGTAGGTAGTTATGGTGGACACTGATGGCATAGGTTTGGTTTAAGGGTTTGGATGCACGAGAAGTATTCCCTCTCGGTACAGGTCTTTGGCTAGCAAGGTTGATTAGCAAGCATAAGAGTTGAGGGAAACAAACAAATATACATGTGATAGAAACAATCATGCATATTACTTGTAAGCACAAACAATTTTAACTTCAGAATACTAAGCTAAGAACTAACAAGAAAGATAATAACATATCTACATGTATTTCCTCTTCTCTACTTAAAACTCAAAGTGTTGTTGCTATTGACCAATGCTAAGTTTGCCAAAACCAAATAGATTTACTCAATGCTCCCAAAGTGATACCCCTACTAACAACAAGATCAATCATATAATAGAGATTGCAAACTAAAATAAGATGTACAATATGTAGATGATAAGACTTCTCATTAATATTCCATAATGATAACTCACACCAAGGGATACATAGATAACCAACTAAAGAGAGATACTTCCATACCGCAACACATCTTATATGATAACTTCCCTACTCATGATATGACACTACTTGAAAGTAAAAAGGTAAAAGATAGTGATGATGTGATACCGCGGCACTCCCCCAAGCTTGGAACAAACCAAGGGGATGCCAATACCGATGATGAATTACTCCTTCGGCGGTGGTGAATTCTTCCCATCATCAGACTTCCAAGGAAGAGGCTCTCCATCAACAAACGACATCTTGGTCTCAGGGATCCTGAAACTAGCAGCATAGCTTATGTGTTTAAACCTGTTTTCATACTCACAGTTTTGATTCTGAACATCATAGAGCTGAGCTTGGAGTTTGTTGGTAGTGTCGTGAAGTGAGAGGATGTCGCTCCACAGCTTTGCAGTCTCCTTCTCGTGTTCATCAATTAGTTCAGACACGATCTTGTGGAAGATGTCCACTTCACGCTCAGCCATCTTCTTGTAGTTAAAGACCTCTTGTTCTAGCTTCTCCATCATGTCTTCCAAACTTCCTTCTCCCTTAGGACCCCGGACATCTTCAATCTGCAACTCCCCATTGACGAGCAACAATTCCTTGGGGTGCATCTTCAACTCGCTCATGTACGGGTTGACGACGTCTTCAAGGAAGCTGTCCTTCGGAGTTCCCGACGAAGACATGATGGCTCTAGATCCGATGTCGATCCTGGCAGAAATAGCTCGAAACAAAACACGTCGAGAAAACGATATACGGACCTCCAGGGGTCCGGGAGATTATATAGCAAAAAAATTCTCGACACACGGAAAGTACCAAGTCGAACCAGAGTCGGAGAGGGGCGACGAGGCGGCCTCCTCACAGGGCGGCGCTGCCAGGCTGGGGCCCGCGCCGGCCTGTGGGGGCACGCCCTCGTGCGTCTCTTCCACTCCGTTTCGATTTCGTAATTTTTCATATTTTCCAAAAGTTTCAAAAACATTGTTCAAAAAGTTAAACGCAGACTTTTTCTTACCAGAACTGTTACCTATTCAAAGTCGGACTCTGCAGGACTGTCAACTTGGCCTTTAATGAAGGCTTCCGGAGTTACCACTTGAATAACATCAACATCTTCATTATAAGAATCACCCGAGATATAATGCTTGAGTCTTTGTCCATTCACCACTTGTGTGGCATTACCTTGCAGAGAGCTAATTTTAATTGCTCCTGATTGATACACCTCATCAATGACATATGGTCCTTCCCATTTTGAGAGTAATTTCCCTGCAAAAAATCTGAGACGAGACCGATACAATAGGACTTTATCTCCAACATTAAATTCTCTTTTAATAATTCTTCTATCATGCCATTTCTTAACTTTCTATACCTAATAATAAAGGAAGAAGCGTTTCCGTGGTTCGATCCGTTTCGTCCGTCGTCCAACTTGGCTTCGTACGTTGCACAACCTCGCTCGGTTGGTCGCTTAATCACAATGGGATGACTCGATTAATCTCAGTTTGAGTCTAAGTCGTCTTCCACGTCCGTTTCAGATACGATCTGATCTGTTCCGGACGCTGGCCCAGAAAAAAACAGGCACGTCTCCATAAGTCTGGTCGGGAACGTTTCAAACCGAATCCATCACGAAATCCTTCCCGGGAATAAAAGCCACACGACCCGCACGCCTCAAAGACACACGGAAGCACGCAAACCCTCAACCGATCGACGATCCAAGAAGAAGCGCATCGCATCGCTGGGCTTCCGTGCAGACAGAGAAAAGCTAGAATTTGCATTGCCCACATGATCGGTCCTGGCATTGTGATTGGTAGCATATAATCGATCTACTATCAGTATAGCCAAAGCAATTAGGACTAGCGCAAGGTCATGGTGACAGCGGCGGAAAAGACGGGTCCTACGCACAGGACGGTGGTCGTCCGCGGCAGGCACTAGCTCGGCATCTTGTCTCCAACACAAGACGGAAGCTTAGCGTCGGTAACACTATCAGATCGTGCAACTTAGACGGTGGTGGTTTCACCTGGTGTCTCGCCGCTTCGACACGAGCATTACAAAAGCATGAGGCTTAACCTGATATCAATCTCCATGGAGCGCTGCTCTTGCGTTGTGCCAAAGGCGACCTGGTGGCGTAGTGGGGTTGTGAGCCAGATGGCAGGGATGCCGGCACCGAGGCCCGACGGCCTAGCAGCCTCTCGTGGATTGCAGATCGACCGACGCGAGCTCGGCTTGTCGGTGGATTCCGGTTTCAGTCAATCTACGGTGAACAGATTCAACAAATCAGTACATACGAGGAGGAGGAGCCAGCTCAACAACCGGGGATTCTGCATATAGAATTTGGGATACGGCCAAGGTGATGTTCAAGGGATTGCTTCCACTAACGACGCATTTTGCTGATCGAAACTGATCGGACTTTTTGTAAACCATCCGTCGTCTCTCGTCTGGAGTACTGCATGTCTTCGGCGCAAAGCACTTATCTAGATTTATGATCGAGAAATCCATCAGCTGGCTAGCCAGCCCTAGCTTTGCCTTTGCCTGCAGGACTTCGACGAAAAGTACTCATCACGGAGCATCATCAACCGGTTCCTTAATATATAGCTTTGTACATCGCAGGAACAACTATTATCTTTTTTGAATATAATAATCTTGAACTCTGATGTGATTTATATTAAATTGCTGATTTTCTGTTCTTCAATGAACTAAGATTTCACTGGATTTTGTGTTGTTCAATGAACTCAGATTTCACTAGGCATCGCGTCACGTGGAATCAAGAACAGGTATGACTCGTCTTTAATCCCACCCTGCTCCCTTACGTACAAAACTACCGATTTACATACGCTCCCGAATTTGCTTGAGCATCAGCAAGCCGACCCGTGAATCAACAAGCAGCTGCAGTAGCGCTGTTTGAGTTGAAAATATAGTTACCTTATAGTAGTTCGGTGCAAGATTAAATGAAAGGATGGATTGTGGGAGTTGCCTGATGCGCATGGTGCAAGATTAAAGGTGTGAAATTATGGGTTATGCACATGAAAAACATGATGCAAAGTTAAAAGAGTGGATTGGTAGTTTGTTAAAGTGGATCGTGGGCTACCTTGACTAGATGATACATATTCTTAAAATTCGATGTATCAATGGATGATTGGCATGTTGCGCAAGCTGAAGAATGTTTGAATTTGAAGGCATATGTGATGCTCATTAATGTACTCATGGTTTTGCGATATTATATTTGAAAAACAATTTAGCACATAAGATAATTATTGTACTTTTTTAGCATACATTTTAATTAAAAAATCATAATCTTATTGTTTTTGAGATACTATGTGGCTATTTCCTTTACATGCATGTGAATTATGTTTACATGTGAGGTAAAATAATTAAATGTCATTTATTTTACTTAAGGTGGCCGTGGCATCGTACGGGTTTTGTCCTAGTCTCTTTAAAGAGTTTAGCATTTTCATATGCTTCACTTCTCCATTCATTTAGAGAACTCAATTGTAGCAATCTCTTCTTACCGGCAAGTTTAGGATCTTTATTTAGTTCTCTCACAGCCCAATAAGCTTTGTGCTCTAGTTCTAAAGGTAAATGGCAAGCCTTTCCATAAACCATTTTATACGGTGATATACCCATGGGATTTTTATAAGCAGTTCTATAAGCCCATAGTGCTTCTTTCAATTTAATAGCCCAGTTCTTTCTAGATTTATTAACAGTCTTTTGCAAGATAGATTTAATTTCTCTATTTGATAATTCTACTTGCCCACTAGTTTGAGGATGATAAGCAGAAGCAATCCTATGATTAATACCATATTTAGCAAGAGTTTTTCTAAAACCACCATGAATAAAATGAGAACCTCCATCAGTCATAATATATCTAGGAACTCCAAATCTAGAAAAAATAATATCTAAAAGCATTCTTAAAGAGGTCTCACCATCAGCACTTTTTGTAGGTATGGCTTCCACCCATTTAGTAACATAATCAACAGCGACAAGTATATGAGTGTTACCTTCTGAAGAAGGGAAAGGACCCATGAAGTCAAATCCCCAACAATCGAATGGTTCAATAACAAGAGTATAATTCATAGGCATTTCATTGCGTCTGGAGATATTACCAACCCTTTGACATTCATCACAAGATAAAATGAACTTCCTCGCATCTTTGAAGAGAGTTGGCCCATAAAAACCTGATTGTAGAACCTTTTGCGCGGTCCTATCTCCGGCGTGATGTCCTCCATAAACACTACCATGACATTTACTCAATATCTCCTGTTGTTCATATTCGGGAACACATCTTCGCAGAATACCATCCACTCCTTCTTTATATAAGTGTGGGTCATCCCAAAAATAATGCCTCAAATCATAAAAGAATTTCCTCCTTTGCTGAGCTGAAAAGGTTGGAGGCAAGTACTTGGATACAATAAAGTTAGCATAATCAGCGTACCAAGGACTATCTCGCGAGCTCACCTTTATTACAGCCAATTGTTCATTTGGAAAACTATCATTAACAGGAACAGGATCATAAGTAATATTTTCCAATCTAGACAAATTATCAGCAACAGGATTATCAGCACCTTTCCTATCTATAATATGCAGATCAAATTCTTGCAAAAGAAGTACCCATCTAATAAGCCTCGGCTTAGCATCTTTCTTTGTCATAAGGTATCTAATTGCAGCATGATCAGTATGAATTGTAACTTTTGAATCAACAATATAGGATCTAAACTTATCATAAGCAAAGACTACATCTAATAATTCTTTTTCAGTTGTAGCATAATTTCTTTGAGCAGCATCAAGAGTTTTACTAGCATAATGAATAACATTCAATTTCTTATCTACTCGCTGTCCAAGAATAGCGCCTACAGCAAAATCATTAGCATCACACATAATTTCAAAAGGCATATTCCAATCAGGAGGTTCAACTACAGGAGCAGTTGTTAAGGCTTTCTTTAGAGTTTCAAAAGCTTCCTTACAATCATCATCAAAAACAAAAGGTACATCTTTTTGAAGAAGATTACTAAGAGGCTTTGAAATCTTAGAGAAGTCTTTAATAAATCTCCTATAAAACCCAGCATGACCAAGAACACTACGAATACCTTTAACATCCCTAGGATAGGGCATCTTCTCAATTGCTTCAACTTTAGCTCTATCAACTTCAATACCCCTCTCGGAAATTTTATGTCCCAATACAATTCTTTCATTAACCATAAAGTGGCATTTCTCCCAATTAAGAACAAGATTAGTTTCTTCACATCTCTGCAATACTTTATCAAGGTTTCGCAAGCAATTATCCAAAGAATTCCCATAAACAGAAAAATCATCCATGAATACCTCAACAATACTCTCACAATAGCCATGAAAATAGCAGACATGCATCTTTGAAAAGTAGCAGGAGCATTACATAGACCAAAAGGCATACGCTTATAAGCATAAGTTCCATAGGGACAAGTGAAGGTGGTTTTCTCTTGATCTTTAGTTTTAGCGGCAATTTGTGAAAACCCAGAATAACCATCAAGAAAGCAAAAATGAGTATTTTTAGACAACCTTTCTAACATTTGATCAATAAATGGTAAAGGGTAATGATCTTTCTTAGTAACCTTATTAACTTTTCGATAATCAATGCACATTCTATACCCTACAACTACTCTTTGAGGGATGAGCTCATCATTATCATTAGGCACAACAGTCATTCCTCCTTTCTTAGGAACACAATGCACAGGACTAACCCATCTACTATCAGCAATAGGATATATAATACCGGCTTCAAGAAGTTTTAATACCTCATTCCTTACCACATCCTTCATCTTTGGAATTAGACGACGTTGATGTTCAACAACAGGCTTTGCATCATCTTCCATATTGATAGCATGTTGGCAAATAGAGGGAGAAATCCCCTTCAAGTCATCAAGAGTATAGCCAATAGCTCCTCGGTGTTTCTTCAATATTTCCAATAACCTTTCTTCCTCAATATCTGAAAGCTTAGAACTAATAATAACAGGATATATTTTCTTATCATCAATATGGGCATACTTAAGATTATCAGGCAATGGTTTTAAATCAACAACAGGATCTTCCTTTGGTGGTGGTGTTGTACCTAGATCTTCAACCGGTAAGTCATGTTTAAGAATAGGTTGCTGTAGGAAAATTTCATCAAGCTCATTTCTTTCTTCCCTAAAAACTTCACTCTCACTATTCTCCAAATGTTGCTGCAATGGATTATTAGGAGCAAGAGCAATAGGCGCACACTGTTCAACTCTAAAATCATTATTAGGCAAATCAGCTTTATAAGGAGTTTTGGCAAATTTAGAGAAATTAAACTCATAAGATTCACCAGCAAATTTAGTAACAATCTTTTCCTTCTTGCAATCTATAACAGCTCCACAAGTATTTAGGAAAGGTCTACCAAAAATGATAGGACAATACTTAGTAGCAGCAGAACCAAGTACCAAAAAGTCAGCAGGATATTTAATCTTACTACATAGGACTTCCACATCTCGAATAATACCAATAGGAGAGATAGTTTCTCTATTAGCTAGCCGAATAACCACACAATATCTTCAAGTTCACAAGAACCAATTTCATGCATGATCTCCGTATAAAGCTCATAAGGAATAGCACTAATACTTGCACCAATATCACATAAACCATAATAACAATGATCACCAATTCTAACAGAGAGCATAGGAACACTAGCTTTCCTAGACTTATTAGGATGCGAAACAATATTAGAAGCATCTTCACAGAAAATAATATGACCATCTTCTACATTTTTAGTCACAAGATCTTTAACTATTGCAACAGCAGATTCAACCTTAATTTGTTCTTCAGGTTCTATAGGTTTCTTTGCACTTTTATTAACCGCACTAGATATAACAGAGTACTCCTTCATTTTAGCAGGGAAAGGAGTTTTTTCAATATAAGCTTCAGGAAGAATATGATCAACATTTTCAATTATAGCACATTTATTTATAGATGAATCAACTTTATCTTTATAAGGTTCATGATACTTATCAAAATTCTTCCTAGGCAATTCAAAGTGAGATGCAAAAGCTTTATAAAGATTTACAACGACTTGAGAATCAAGACCATAAGTAGCACTAATATTACGAAATTTATCAGTATCCATAAAAACTTCAATGCATTTATAATCATAGTTTATACCTGACTCTCTATCTTTGTCGTTCTCCCATCCTTCAGTATTCTCCTGGATCCTATCAAGAAGGTTCCTTTTAAACTCTTCTTTGTTGCGTGTAAATGATCCAGAACAAGAAGTATCCAGAGAAAGTCTTATCTTGAAAAGACAATCTTGCATAGAAATTATCAATAATAATATTACCAGAAGCTCATGAATGGGGCATTTGAGCATTAAAGACTTCAATCTCCCCCAAGCTTGGGCAATACTTTCTCCATCATGAGGCCGTAAATTATATATGCGGTTCCGATCTTTGTGAATTTCACTTGGAGGATAGAATTTGAAATAAAATAAAGGCACAATGTCCTCCCAATCAAGAGAATCCCTATTCTTCAGCAATTTATACCAGTTGCGCTGCTTTACCGTACAGCGATATAGAGAATAGTTTCTTCCTCACTTAATCCATAGCAATACCTACACATTTGAATAACCCGCATAATTCATGTAAAAACAGTAAATGATCACCAGGATGGACAGTTCCATACCCTTCATAGCGGTTATCCACAACACGTTCAATAATTTTCATAGGTATTTTGTATGGAACCTTGCTCTCACCTGGCGCCTCATCCACTACCCTTGCAGTAGTAGTAGATTTCCCAAAGAGGAATTCAAAAGAATACCTCTCCATAACGATTTATAGCAGCAGACAGAAATAAAAACAGCACATACAATAAAAGTTTCCCTTACCAATTCCACTTACCAATAGCGCTTCACTCCCCGGCAACGGCGCCAGAAAATAGTCTTGGTAACCCACAAGTATAGGGGGTGTATCGTAGTATCTTCGATAAGTAAGAATGTCGATCCCAACAAGGAGCAGAAGGTGTTGACAAGCAGTTTCGATGAAGGATTCACTGTAATTGCTCACAGACAAGTATTCAGGGGGTTTTGATATAGCAGATGAATAAAGTACAAGTAAGTAAAATGCGAGAGAAATAATTGCAGCGAGTGGCCCAATCCTTTTTAGCACAAAGGACAAGCCGGTTTGTTTACTTATAATGACCAATCGTTCTTGAGGACACACGGGAATTTAGTCTAGTGCTTTCGCTTCATATAGCTGATTAATCTTCATTGTTTTGATAAGTATTGTGTGGGTGAACCTATGCTAATGTACCGCCCTTCCTAGGACTAATACATACTTCTGATTATACCCCTTGCAAGCATCCGCAACTACAAGAAAGTAATTAAGATAAATCTAACCACAGCCTTAAACTCGAGATCCTCGCTATCCCTCCCCGCACCGATATACCAACGGGGGTTTAGGTTTCTGTCACTCCGGCAACCCCGAAATTGGCGAACGAATACAAGATGCATTCCCCTAGGCCCATAAATGGTGAAGTGTCGTGTAGTCGACGTTCACATGACACCACTAGACGAATAACACCACAACTTAAATATCACAACATTGAATACTAACCAACATAATTCACTACTAACATTTAGACTTCACCCATGTCCTCAAGAACTAAACGAACTACTCACGAGACATCATATGGAACATGATCAGTAGGTGATATGATGATGAATAAAAATCTGAACATAAACCTTGGTTCAATAGTTTCACTCAATAGCATCAATAACAAGTAGAAATCAACACCGGGAGAGTTTCCCCTATCAAACAAACAAGATCAAACCCAAATTGTTACAGCGGTGACGAGGTGCAGCGGTGGAGATGGCGGTGATGATGATGATGATGGTTATGATGATGGAGATGATGTCCAGCTCGATGACGGTGACGATGGCGTCGATTTCCCCCTCCGGGAGGGAATTTCCCCGGCAGATTTCAGCCTGCCGGAGAGCTCTTTTCTCTCTGGTGTTCTCCGCCCCGCAGAGGCGGTTGTGACTCTTCGCGACAATCCTCTGGGGGTTAGGTTTTCGGGACGAAGACGTACGCGAAGAAAAGGAGGCAAGAGGGGGCTGTGGGCCCCCTCCTCACAGGGCGGCGCGGCCAGGCCTTGGGCCGCGCCGGCCTATGAGGTGGGCCCACCTCGGGACCCTCAGCTCCCCCTTCTGGCTCCCTTCGTCATCTGGAAAAATAGGATTTTTCTTATAATTTCCGTCAACTGTTGATCTTCCGAAATATTGCATTCTGACGGTGCTTTTTCCAAGCAGTAATCCCGGCTCCGGTGCGCGATCCTCCAATAATCATGAAACATGCAAAATAGATGAAATAACATAAGTATCATCTCCAAATATGAAATATATCAATGAATAACAGCAAATTATGATATAAAATAGTGATGCAAAATGGACGTATCAAGGCTCCCAAATCTGTAACAACACAACAATCAACAACAATACATCAACACAAATCAACTAGGGATCCAAAGAGGAACACTAGCAAGAGGGCCCTCAAACAAATGAGGGGGAAATGTAAATCGCTTCGGTGAGGATGTAGATTGGTGTCTTCTCCTTCGAATCTCCAAAGATCAAGAGCTTTGGTTGGGGGAGGAAGGAGATCTTGCAAATCTTGTGTTCTTGAGGTGGCTCTAATGGTGGTGAGACTTGGCAGAATTTCTTCAATGATTGAGCAGGTTGGAAAGAAGAAGAAGGGGGGTATAAATACCCCCTCTCAAAATCCAGCCGTTGGGAGCTATCGAGGGCCGGATAATCTGGCCTATGTTGGGGCCGGATAATCCGACCCCCCAAAAAATCCGGCCTGGTGGAAATTTCGGTCAAATATCCGGGGAAAAATCCGGCCTCATGCCAGGGGAGTACTGAGCCGCGTCGCCTCTGGTCCTTAGCCAAATCTTGGGGGCCGGATATTTTGCAAATATCCGGCCCGGATTATCCGGTGCAAAAATCCGGCCTTGGGGAATTTCCGGTCAAAAATCCGGCCAAAAGTCCGGGGCAGTACTGAGCCGAAATGCGTTGAGTGCTTAGCCAAAATTTGGGGGCCGGATATTTTGCAAATATCCGGCCCGGATTATCCGGCCTGGTGAATCTGTTTCAGCTTCCTTTTGACTTGTGTTTCCACACAAGACACTCACAAACATGTATGCATGTAATCTCTGCACCACTTCATCAAACATTAGTGTATCTCATATATTGACATCAAATACACCAAAATATAATATGTGAGAGATGTTCTTTCAATCTCCCCCTTTTTGGTGTTTGATGACAATATACAGATTTGCAAGAGAAACATTATAGAGAACACTCATGTTGGCAAAACATAGATGTCGTCGTGGTGAATGAGCAGATGCCATAGGATGGCTTAAGTTGGGGCCGAATGGACGTATGAGGATTCGGGGGAGGGTTTGCGATTAGATGGGAAGAACTTCCGGATGCTTTCCTCAAGAACACAACCAAAGGCCGGTATACAAGAAGAGAGACAAGAGGAAGAACTCTTTACTAGATCGCTTGCTTCATTCAACTCAACATGGTTACAAGCTCACGTACAATGATCTTTTCGTGTTCTTGCTATATCTCGCTCGCGCTCGTAGGAGAGCGTACCCCCTCTCCTTATATAGGGGAGAGGGAAGCTTACACCGGAAGGAACCCTAATGGCATCTTTGACTAGACAAACTACTTTACAAAGCTACTTTAATCACGGATGACACCGGAGTCCTCTTTAATCGGGAGCGCCGACGTCCTCCGGCTTCTTTGACCGTCACTCTTCTCTTTATCGTCAGCCCTTCGTCTAAAGTTACTTTGCTTAGCTCATCCTTGTCTTCTAGCTCTGGAGAGAATCTTTGACCAGTCCTGCCGACAGGCTCTCCTTTCCGGTATCTTCTTTACCGGGTTCCGGTATACCCCTCTTGGGGATACCGGCTTAGCTCTACTTAGCTAAACTCTTATCCTTAGGTTCCGGTATGAACATTAAACCGGTATCTTGATGGCACAAGCCATCCGGTTTGGCATGCCTTTGGCATACCGGGGGTCATCCCCCCAACATTAGTCCCCGAAGCTGGTATAGCCTGGAGGATTCTATCCTACAGGCCATGCCAGGTTCTTGTTTCCTTAGGGTACCGGTTTAATTACTCATGTCTTGAGCTTAGCTCCGGCACCTTTATCCTTGTTCTTTTTCTTCTCTTTGCAAAGCTCGTTCCGGTATCTCTATTTTCCGGTATCATGTGTCTTTACTGCTTCCTCGGCGAAGTCGAGAATATCTCGGGCCCCGCGCCTGACAGAGACATGCGCACTGTGACGGTTGCGCCAGTGTCAGTTGTCATATCGCTTCGACTCCCGCGCGCTCATTTAATGCAACGCAGCGGATCCCACTACTTCTTCGGGATCCCGTGTGCGCCTCCGTGTGGCTCCGTGTTTCTTCGCGTGTATTCCCTCGCCACGTGGCGGCCCAAGTTTGGGATTCTTGTTTTTTCGCCTCTACTTGCAATGTCTGACGAGGAATCCTCCTCTGCATCTTCTTCTTCCCTTTCTCTCAAACGCCGTAGACCATCTCCCGGTGAACCCACGGCTTCAGATCCGATGGAAACCGATTCCGGCAACCAGCAGGGATCCGTTAGCCATCAAGAGTCCGGTGGCCACCTAGAATCCGGTAGCATTAGCCAAGCTTCCGGCAGCGCAACCTCTAGCAGCTCCAGCCAATCTTCTGGCGAGGAGCCTTCCCCAATCACCCGCGGAGCCTGGATGGGTTCCAGTGTTTCCGAATTTGAAATCGATTGGCTATACCGGTCTCGACGGATTCCGGAAGGAGTTTCTTGCCGGATTCCGGACGGCGAAATCGAGCCGGATCCTGAAGATGACGAATATGTTGTCTTTCTTGCTCACTTTGAGCGCGGCTTCGGCCTTCCTGCCTCCCCTTTTTTCCGCTCCTTTTTAGATTTTTACAAACTCCAACCTCACCACCTTCCTGGCAACGCCATCTTCTATCTCTCCTGCTACGCCACCTTCATGGAGGCCTATATCGGCGTTCGTCCCACTCGTGAGACGTTTGCCCGCTTCTTTGCCCTTCGGATCAATTCCGTTCAGGGCAAGGATATTCCTAAACCCAAGCCTCCCGTTCAGTGCGGGTCTTGCATTGTCGGCTCCCGTCAAGGGAGCCCCTTTTTTAAGTTTTCCGGCCTCGAATCTTGCCGGTTGTGGCAAGGGACTTTCTTTTACGTGAAGAACACCGGCCGCGCCGATCTCATCGATCTTCCTCCCTACGAAGCCGGGCCCCCCAGCAGGACCAACTGGAGCTACAACCCGAAGTCTGATCACGCTGAAACCAGCCGGGTGGTACGCTTCTTGGCCTCTTTGAGGAAGGAGACCAAGATCTGCTCGGATGACATCATCCGCACTTTTATTTCGCGCCGGGTGCTTCCGCTAAAGCGCCGCGCACATAGGATGAGCGAGATGTATGGCCCAGGAGATCCTACCAAGATCACAGGCCGTCCTCTCAGCAAAAGGGATGTTGTTCGCAAGGCTAAGCAGATTTGCCAAACTGCTATGCCATCTGATTGGGCATGGGGCCTTCTTCCCCTCAGCACTGATAATCCTCCGACCCAAGAAGTAAGGGATTATGCGACTGGGGTTGTTTTTGGCCGGTAGCTTTCTGCTCTTGCTAACCTTATTTTCTTCTTGTTTCAGGCCAAGGACCGCTTCCCCCTCATCGAAGCAGAGCGGCGTGGACCTTGCCAGCCTCGCGCCCTTGACTCCTTCGACCCGGATCCTTACGTTTTCTGGAAGGACCTGAAAATGGGCAAGACTCCGGCAGCGCGTCTTGGCCGGTCTCCGCCGAAGCCAACCGGGTCTGCTGACGACTTGACCACGCTCGAGGTATTTTCCTTTCCGGTTTCCTTTACCTTCCGTTATCGTTTTCCGTGAATTGCTTCTTAGCCAAACTTAACTCATAGATCCACGAGCGCGTGCCGCCCCTGCGCGCCGAGGCCGGCTCCGAGTTTGTGGACAAGCTTATGGCCCAGGGCCAAAAGAACAAGCAGCCGGCACCTGATGCCGGTACTAGTCAGGCCCGCCCTTCCAAGCGCTTCCGGACCGAGCCCGTGGGGGAGAAGCAGGTGGGCGTGCGTCGCTACGGGCGCAAGGCGATGCCAACCTCTTCCGGGTAAGTTTTTATTTTCCGGCTTGCCTCTTTTTGCCGAGTTCTTTTTCCTGTTGCTTTCTTCCAACTGTTTTTCTTTCTTTTTCTCAGCTCTGCGCTCAAGCTTGGCCCAAGGCCATCGGGCTCTGAAGACTCCGCAAGGACTTCAACCCCTCCTCCTCACTCAAGCCCGGCACCATCTGGTGCCGGCAACATCTCTGCCTCCCTTTCGGGAGGCAATACAAGTTCGGGGCGCGCGGCCCCAACACCTCCAGATCACCGCGCGGAGGAGGACCTCACTTCCCCTCCAGAACACCAGGACACCGGCGCCAGCAACATCGGCGCTGGCGAAGAAGAAGCTGCCGGGCGGGCGGAGCCTTCAGCTCCTCCCGTCCTTGAAAAAACAACAACTTCCGTGCCGGAACCTTCCGCGCCGGAAGGCTCCAAACCGGGTGACGCGCCCAGCGCTCCTCCGTCTCCACGCTCCCTCCTGATGCCGCCGCCAGGTGCTCCTCGCGCTAAGCCCCTCGGGGCCGCTTCTACCGCGGCGCCGCCCAAGACCTCCAAGCTGATCAAGGGGAAGGCGACGGCCTCTTCCGGCGGCCAGCATCCCTTGGTGCTGCACGTCGGCAAGGCTGCCAAAGATGCCGCCACGAAGGCCACCGGGCTCCTTGGTCGCATCACAGAGTTCAAGCGCCAAGGCCGAGACCTGGGGCACCTTCTGCCCTACGCCGAAAAGTGGAACGCCGCGGACATGACTCCGGCGACCCGCGGCCTGGGCAAGGACAGGCTGCCGGCTCCTGACCCTGTCGGGGACCGGTCTTCCGAGGAGCACTTTATGCGGCTTCGCAGCGCCGTTAAAGAGCTCGACAGCGCGTGGTACGACTCCACGAACAATTTGATGGTATGTTTTGCTAACTTGTCTCAATCTTTACCGGTTTCCTCGTTTCCGGTTTTGTTTTTTCTTAGGTTTCATGCCGGTTTCTCTCTTGTCTATCTTCCCAGTCCCCGAGTTTTGTGGTGAGAGCGCAGCTCTTAGCGCAAAACTTAACTTAAAAATTTAGCGTGAAACCGGCACTCGCCGATCCCGAGTTTCGGGTTAAATACCTTCTTCTTAGCACACCATTTACCTTAGGAGCGCGCAAAACCGGCAGTGCCAGTCCCCGAGTTTCGGGTTAAGAACCTTGTTCTTAGCGCAAAACTGTACTAACCTTGTTTTCTTGAACAGCTTACGGCTGACGCTCGGAAGGCTCTCTTCGAGGAGCTTCTATGGGAGCATCGGGAGCTCGCTGAGGCACATGACAAGTGCCAAGGTAAATTTTTGTTTTGTCAGCATCTTCCTTACCGGAAACCTTTTTCCTTTCTGACATTCACAATTTCTGCTTAACAGTGGTCCCGGAAGCTTCCATCGACGCTCTCAAGGAGCAGCTTGCCACCGCCCAACGTATAGCTTTTCTCCTTTTTCCTTTAAATTTGGTTTCTTTCCCATTTTTACTAGTATAACCTTGTTAACACTTTCTTTTCCGGTTATAGGGGAGAAGGACCAGCTTATCCGGCAGCACAAGGAGGAGCTGGACGCCCTCAAGACCAGCCACCGGGAGCTCAAGGCCCAGCTCATCCAACTGGGGCTTGATCATGCCAAGGCCTTCGAAATCGCTGCAGCTGACGCTGCGGCCAAGATGGAGGAGGCACTGGAGGACGCTAGCAACGCCAACGTGGTGCTGCCGGGCTGAGCCGGAGGAGGCTGCCAAGTCCCGAAGGCTGCCGAGGAGAAGGCCGCGCGGCTGGAGGAGGAGCATAAGGAATGCGATCGGCTGATCCTGCAGACCGACACCCTCGCCCATCGTAAGTTCTTTTATTTTACACTTTGACTACTGCATATAAGCCTTTTTTCCTCCGATCCCATTTTCTTCCCGTTATCTTTCCTTCCGGTCTCTTTTCTTTCCGGTCTCTTTTCCTTGACCTTTTTCTTTCTTTACACAGGCCTCTTTCCGGACTCCCAGGGGTACGCTGTCAAGAAGGTGGACGCGCGCCGCAAGGACCAAGGCCGAGCGGATCTTACCGTGCCATGGACGCCCAACGACCATCTGGTCGCGCTTAACGCGCGGGTGTCCCACATGCACGCCATAGACCGCAACTTATCGGACATCCCTGATGTAGCTACCCAGCTCTTCAGGACCTTATGGCCTCGCGAAGAGGTGCCGGACACCTTCTCCCTCATCAGCGATCGTCTTAAGGGTGGTGGCAGGAGGATCCGCGAGTGGCAGTGCTCTGCTGCTCGCGCTGGCGCGGACTCCGCCCTCCGCGTTGCCTGCTCCTGGTACCCAGAGCTCGATCTGGACGCTCGTACCGGCGTGCGTGAAGATGCAGAAACCGATCTGGACCTGATCCTCTCCGCTAAGCGGCAGGATCGCGCGTACCGCATTGCGGAGTATGCCGATATGCGCACCTTCATCCCTCCCCCTCCTGGCGTCAAGGACTATCTCGACGAGGAGGAGGATGAAGCCGAAGAGGAGCTCTTGGACGACGCTCGATGCCGGCGATGCTCCTCCGGAAGCCCCCGCCGCTCGATGACCTTCATCACATGTTTGCTCGTGACTTATCTGTTGGCCCTGCTTGCCTTAAAAACAATGTCTCATTAAATTCTGCCCCGGAATGCCGGGGTCTATGATGTAAAACTTTAAACTTGCTTTTGGTTGTGGTACAACATTTCCTGCCGGTAAGTTATACCGGTAGTTAATTATCTTAAGTTTGCTTTAGCACATTCGCTTTTGGTTCTGCTTTTATCCTGCACTGCAAAGATTTCCCAATTGTTTCCGCATCCAATTTGATGCATACTTGGTTCTTTTGCCTTGGCTCTGCCTGCCTTCTCTGGGCGTTCTTTGGCCTATGAGCACAAGGTTCCTTCACCAAACAAACATCTTCTTGAACTTAGAAATAACTTTGAAATTTTGCAAAAACCTGGTATAACCTGGGTTAGTTAAATTTTCCGGATTGTTCTTTCCTCGCTCTCTCTCTCGCAGCTCATGTGCTTATCCCCTACCGGTTTATCTTGCTTGCCATGAAGCCGGTTTTCGGACAGCAGCAGAGTCGAAGACTCCGGTAGGATTTAGCACACTACTAAACCGGAAAGAAAAAACGTTCAATAAGCAACCGGTGAACTGAAAAAATAGACAAGTTGCATGCAATCTTATTGGGATAGTCCCCGAGATTCATTCAGTGTTCCGACATCTTTTATTCATAGCATATAAGGTACAAAAAAGGAACTTCTTACACCATCACTTCAAGAGTAGAAAGGACGCAACAGAGCTATGTTCCATGGACGCTTGCTCTCTTCTCCGGACTTGTCCGCCTTTCCTTCTTTCCACTCCTGTGCATCAATTAGATAGTATGCATCATTGTGAAGCACCTTGCTTACGATGAAGGGACCTTCCCAAGGTGGCAAGAGTTTATGCCGGCCTTCAGTGCGCTGCACTAGGCGAAGCACAAGATCTCCTTCCCGGAAAACTCTTGGATTAACTTTCCGGTCATGATAGCGTCTGAGGTTTTGCTGGTAAATGGCTGTTCTTGCCAAAGCCAGCTCTCTTGCTTCTTCTAGCAAGTCCACATCATTTTCTCTGGCCTCCTTGACTTCTTGCTCACTATAGAGCTGTACCCTTGGTGAATCATGGATGATGTCGGTTGGTATGACCGCTTCTGCTCCATAAACCATGAAGAACGGAGTGTATCCGGTAGACCGGTTTGGAGTTGTTCTTATACTCCATAGCACTGATGGTATCTCATCAAGCCAACAACCCGGTGATTTTTCCACTGCATCAATGAGTCTAGGTTTGATACCGGAAAGTACCAAAGCATTCATTCTTTCCACTTGGCCGTTGCCTTGTGGGTGTGCCACCGAGCACAAATCCAACCGGATGTTCTTATCCTCACAGAACCTTTTGAACTCACCTTGAGCAAAGTTGGTTCCATTGTCAGTAATAATGCTGTGCGGGTATCCATACCGCAAGATGACATCTTTTAAGAATTTTACAGCCGTATGCCCATCACACTTTGCGATAGGCTTTACCTCTAGCCACTTGGTGAACTTATCCACCATGACCAAGATGTGAGTCATGCTGCTCCTTGCAGTTTTGAATGGGCCAACCATGTCAAGGCACCAAACGGTGAATGGCCATGTTAATGGTATTGTCTTTAAACCGGACGCTGGGGTATGATTTTGCTTGGCGTACCTCTGGCACCCGTTGCATTTTCTTACCAAATCCTCAGCGTTTTCCAAAGCAGTGGGCCAGTAAAACCCATGCCGAAATACTTTTGCTACTAGCGCCCTTGATGAGGCATGATGCCCACACTCTCCTTGGTGGATTTCCTCAAGCATTTCTTTCCCTTCCTCCGGTTCCACACATCTTTGAAGGACACCGGTAACGCTTCTCTTGTACACTTCACCATTAATGAACGTATAGGCCTTGAACCTTCTTTGGATTCTCCTTGATTCGTTTTCGTCAGCCGGCAAGGTGCCGTTGACCAGGAATTCCTTAATAGGTTTAACCCAGGACGGAGTCTCCCGAACTAGGAATACCGGTACATCTATGTCCATGCTATCTACCAGCATTGTTTCTTCCGGTACGGACGCGGCAGCGTTCGATCTTACCGGAACAGTCCCCGAGCTTACCGGAATAGTCCCCGGATTTCCTTCGTCGATGTCCATTGGCACAATGTGTGACTCCGGTACAAAAATTGATTCCGACTCTGGACTTGGCTTGATTGACGGTACTCTTAGGTGTGCCAAAGCTATGCCAGGAGGAATTTCTTGCCGGGACGAGCCTATCTTGGACAAAGCATCCGCAGCTTCATTTTCTGCACGCGGTACATGGTGAAATTCACAGCCTTCGAAGAAGCCAGCAATCTTCTGCACGTGAAACCGGTACGAGGCCATGTTGGCATCTTTTGCTTCCCAATCCCCGGACACCGCCGCACCACAAGGTCCGAATCTCCATAGCAAATGATCCGGTGTGCACCGATTTCTTTTGCGACCTTAAGCCCATGGATCAAGGCCTCATATTCAGCGACATTGTTTGATGCCCTGAAATGCACTTGCAGAACATACCGGAGATGATCTCCCCTCGGTGAGGTTAGCACCACACCGGCACCTAGGCCCTCCTTGAGCTTGGATCCATCAAAGTGCATCTTCCAGTATTCCAGTCTCTGATCCGGGGGCTTGTACTGCATCTCCGCCCAATCAACCAAAAAATCAGCTAAAGCTTGCGACTTGATGGCGTCTCTTCTTTCGTACACCGGAACATACGGTGATATCTGTATTGCCCATTTGGCAATCCTGCCACTGGCGTCTTTGTTGCTCATGATGTCGGAGATGGGTGCCTCACTCACCACCTTTATAGGATGTTCTTCGAAGTAATGCTTGAGCTTTGTGGCGGCCATGAACACGCCATAGGTCATTTTCTGGAAGTGCGGGTAGTTTTGTTTTGAGAGGGAGAGCACCTCGCTCAGGTAGTATACCGGCCTCTGGACGGTTTTTCCTTCCTCTTCTCTTTCTACTACCACAACAACACTCACGACCCGGTTGGTTGCTGCTATATATAACAACATCGGTTCTCTTTCCAACGGCGAAGCCAATATTGGTGCGGTAGCTAACATCGTCTTCAGCTCCTTGAATGCTGCGTACCATTCGAGGGGTCCAGACGAACTTATCGGATTTTCTCATTAAGGCATACAATGGCAAGGCTTTTTCTCCTAACCTGCTTACGAACCGGCTCAGCGATGCTAAGCTTCCGGTAAACTTTTGTATGCCCTTCAGATCCTGTGGTACCGTCATTCTCTCAATTGCCCGGATCTTTACCGGATTGACCTCAATGCCTCGGCTTGAGACAAGGAAACCCAGTAGCTTGCCGGCAGGAACACCGAAGGTACATTTTGCCGGATTAAGTTTCATCCGGAACCTCCTTAGGTTATCAAACGTTTGCCGGATATCATCGATTAGGGTATCTTTTACCTTAGTTTTTATCACGATGTCATCCACATATACCTGCACATTCTTTCCGATTTGATCAAACAAGCATTTTTGCATACAGCGCTGGTACGTTGCACCAGCGTTGCGCAAACCAAAAGGCATAGTGATATAGCAGTAAGCCCCGTGCGGGGTAATGAACGCAGTTTTTATTTGATCTTCCTTTTTCAAGGGAATTTGGTGGAAACCGGAATAGGCGTCCAGGAAGGACAACAACTCACACCCAGCGGTTGAATCAATCACTTGATCGATTCGTGGCAAAGGAAAAGGGTCTCTTGGGCAAGCTTTGTTGAGGTTGGTGTAGTCGATGCACATGCGCCACACCTTCGGAGCTTTTGCCTCCAGGTTCTCATCTTTCTTCTTTTCAACCATCACCGGGTTGGCCAGCCACTCTGTGTGCGTGACCTCCACAATGAATTTGGCAACAAGCAGTTTGGTTACCTCTTCTCCTATGATTTTTCTTCTATCTTCAGCGAACCGGCGCAATGGTTGTCGCACCGGCTTGGCATCTTTTCGAACGTTCAAGGAGTGCTCAGCCAGCTCCCTCGGAACACCTACCAAATCTTCAGCTGACCAGGCAAAGATATTCCGATTCTCACGGAGGAAGCTGACGAGCGCGCTTTCCTATGCCTCACTGAGGCCGGCACCGATACGAACGGTACGCTCAGGGAAAGCCGGGTCCAGCACGATGTCTTTTGTTTCATTTGTCGGTTTGAACGCCGGAGCGCTCAGACTCGCACTCATTGCCGCTAAGCTCAACTGTGAAGACTGAGCCAGCGCAACAGCTGTTTGCATCCTTTTCTTTTCCTCCGCGATCACCAGTGACTCCGCTAGGTTCGATCCGGCAGATGCTGTTTCCAGCGAGATCTTGTAGTTCCCCACCACAGTTAGAGGTCCACGAGGCGCCGGCATCTTCATCTTGAGATACGCCGTGTGGGTCGAGGCCATGAAGGCCGCCAGCGCCGGTCTCCCCAGCAGAGCATGGTACGGACTATCTAAGTCCACCACCTCAAACTCCAGGTTCTCGACCCGGCAATTGTCACGTCCTCCAAACGACACATCCACCCGGACCTTTCCAATCGGTGCGCAGGACAAACCCGGAACTATTCCATGGAAAGTCGTGTGCGTTGGCTGAAGCATGTTTTCTGTTATGCCCAGGGTATGCATAGTGTGCTTGTACATGATGTTGATGCTGCTGCCGTTGTCTATCAGCACCTTGCTGAATTTCACTCGAGTTTGCGGCCCTTTCATGATTGGGTCCAGCACAAGAGCATAGCCACCCGGGTTTGGCATGATTTTAGGATGATCTCGGTACGACCATGAGAGTTCCTGCTCTGACCATGGCATGTATTTTGGCACCGCCGGCATCACCGCGTTCACCTCCATGGAGCGACGGCGCAGGCTTTGCTTGTCTGTCGGCTCAGTGACAAAGACAACACAGCACTGATGTGGGTCTTCATAAATATTTCGGCCTAAAGGTGTCGGTGGAGGTGGCTGATTATCATCCTGCTCCACCCGTTTAACTTGTTGGTACTGTTGCCGGTTTGGCTGCACCGGTAAAGCGTTCGGCCCGGTAAGCGGTGGCGGCGGCGGTAGCTGTTGCTGCCGCGGCATGTCCGGTGGTGGCATCATTGCATTGCCTCCTCGCCCCTGGGCATCTTTTACCGCCCCTTTTTCCATCAAGTGTTTGGTCCAGGTACAATCCTTCGTCAGATGGTTTGACGGGTGTGCCGGATTCGGTGTGTGCCACCGGCATGGTTGGTCCATGGCAGCTTCCATGGTGTACTTTGCGGGTTCTTGCCAGTTTCTTTTCTGGACCCAGGGTTTCTTTTCCACCCATTGTTTCTTTGGACCTGCCCATGGCTGCGATCCGGTTCTCTCGCCTCGGCCGCCGCCGGCATCGAGTTTTCTCGCACAGCAGCAACTTGCTGCGTGCCATATCTTCGATCCGGGAAATCTTCCCTCCTCTTGTTGTTCCGGTGGTCCCGGTGTTGCTCTTGGCGTAGCTGTTCCGGTTCGGGTTGTACCGCCGGCTGCGTTGGGTCTCCCAACGCATAGTTATCCGCCACACGTATCATCTCTGCCAACGTTGTCGGCATGTTCCGCTGCAGCTTTTGCCACAACGGCGAACCTCTTTTGCATCCACTGCTGAACCAAGCAATGGCTTGTGCCTCGATTACACCTTCACAAGAGTTCCTCGTGGTGTTCCACCGGGCCAGATAATCCCGGTCTGTTTCGTTTGGTCGTTGCACACACAGAGCGAGTTGCTGCGGCCTGTTGGGCCTCTGATAAGTGCTGCTGAAATTGCTCACAAAAGCCTCCTCAAAATCTAGCCAGCCATTTATGCTTCCTGCCGGCAAGTTGTTTAGCCGTATTCTTGCCGGTCCAACCGTAAACGATGGTATGATCCTCACGGCCCAACGCCGGTTTCCTCCTCCTGCTACGGTTCCTCCACCGCCTCGCGACGTATACCGCGGTCACGTAATCCGCGAGCCAATCTTCCGGCTTCGTAGTGCCATCGTATGTTTTTGTGTCACGGGGCAACGTGAAGTTGCGAACCGGTGGTTTTTCTCTCATGATTCTTGGGCCAAAGCACTTTGGACCTGGAGGACCTTCCTCCTCGATCATTTCTGACAAGTACACTCTATCCAGACGGTGCCTCGCATCCCGTTCCGGTAAGTATCTCTCTCCCAAGCGTTCCCCCAATGGGTTCCGGTATGCTGCCGGTCTGTTAGAATCAGCTTCATCGTAACGTTCCGGTACCGCGGCCCTTGCCTGCCGGTACCTCGGTGGAGGCATCTCTTCCTCATCTTCATCATATGCTGCCCTTGCAGCCGGATAGTTTTGCCCGGTTTCATGTCTACCGGCGTAGCCCCGTTCTGCCCCTTGGCTTTTTCTTCCGGCATCATGTTGCCCGGCTTTTTGTTTACCGGCAAGGACCGGATCATACACAGTCATCTGCCGTGCGTTCACTTCTTTTTCTTTTCTTCTGTCCGGATGGGGGGACGAGGCCTGCCCATGGGACTTGCTTCCGGCATTTTTGTCGAACGCGCGGATTTCGAGGCTATAGCCTTGTTCGACCTTAGCCGCCTGCTCGCCGTTCTGTCTGCTCTACGATATCTAGCAGCTCTCCGACACGCTCTTGTTGCTTAGCCGCAGCCTCTCCGGTAAGCGAATCACACAGATCTACAGCAGCCTTAGCAGCTTTTATGGTTTTATCCGGACTGCTGTACTTAGGTTTTTCTACAATGCTAACAGATGCAGAGGTACTCTTGCCGGTAAGAACTTCCTTACGCAAATCCCGATCTAGATTGCGAGCCTTAAGCCGGTTTTCCGGTATCCTAGCAGCATGAGCGCTAACAGAAGCAAGGCCATGGGCAGCGTTATACTCACGTACGGTTAGGTTCAGCTCGCGCTGCGCCTCGACGACATCTTTGCCGCTCTCGAGTATCCTCAGGCGCCGCGCCTCCAGCCTCCGCCCGAGCCGCCGCCGGTCGATGTTCTGCGCGATGGGGGTTGCCGCCGCGTTCATCGCCGTTTGGAGAGGCGTTGCCGGTGGCGCGGAAGATGCTCCCGCTGCGCCTGCGTCGCGCTCCGGCGGTGGCTTAGCCGCACGGGTCGAAACCGCGCAACCAAGCACCTTCAGCCGCAACCTCCTTTCCCGCACCAGCCACACCGGTCATCATTACCTCGACGCCGCCGGCGGCGCGACCAGCACAGAGCCATCTTGGCGGGTCCGGTGCCACCAGCACCGGCGAGAGGGCCGGCGCACAGGACGGTGCCGAAGTAGACGCGGTGGCCGCCAAACTCGATGATGCGGCCGTTCTTGGGGAAGATGCCGCCGTTGGCGAAGCAGCCCGCGTTGTCGTTGATGAAATCGATGGAGTAGAAGCTCGCACAAGCGCGGACACCGTCCGCTGGCCGGCGAACCTCGAGGAGGCCCGCCCGAATGTGAACTCCAAGCATGCGCCACTTCATGCCCCACGGTGGGCGCCAACCGTCGTCGTGGTGAACGAGCAGATGCCATAGGACGGCTTAAGTTGGGGCCGAATGGACGTATGAGGATTCGGGGGAGGGTTTGCGATTAGATGGGAAGAACTTCCGGATGCTTTCCTCAAGAACACAACCAAAGGCCGGTATACAAGAAGAGAGACAAGAGGAAGAACTCTTTACTAGATCGCTTGCTTCATTCAACTCAACATGGTTACAAGCTCACGTACAATGATCTTTCTGTGTTCTTGCTATATCTCGCTCGCGCCTGTAGGAGGCAGTACCCCCTCTCCTTATATAGGGGAGAGGGAAGCTTACACTGGAAGGAACCCTAATGGCATCTTTGACTAGACAAACTACTTTACAAAGCTACTTTAATCACAGATGACACCGGAGTCCTCTTTAATCAGGAGCGCTGACGTCCTCCGGCTTCTTTGACCGTCACTCTTCTCTTTATCGTCAGCCCTTCGTCAAAAGTTACTTTGCTTAGCTCATCCTTGTCCTCTAGCTCCAGAGAGAATCTTTGACCAGTCCTGCCGACAGGCTCTCCTTTCCGGTATCTTCTTTACCAGGTTCCGGTATACCCCTCTTGGGGATACCGGCTTAGCTCTACTTAGCTAAACTCTTATCCTTAGGTTCCGGTATGAACATTAAACCGGTATCTTGATGGCACAAGCCATCCGGTTTGGCATGCCTTTGGCATACCGGGGGTCATCCCCCCAACAATAGAGGCACCCCCCCTACATGTGTGCATACAAGTAATTTGCATTTGAATACAAATGCACGACATATAGGTGCGAGGTGCCTCAACACAAGAGATATCCAACATTATCTCAAACAAGAGACATAGGCAAATATATAGATGAGACAAGGTGAGAGAGATCATACCCATATGGAGATATATAATACCGGATATGTAAATATCACACCATAACATAAACCTTGGTCTCAACATATAGAATTCGAAAAACCAACTTAATGTCTCACAATCCACACACATATCACATAGTTTTGAACGAAACAAACCAAGCCAAAGAGTTCAAATGAATGACATAAAAGAGGACACAAGCGATAAAAGAATGGTAAACGCATATGCTTGTGCCCCGACCCTAGCAAATCCCGTAAAGAAGGGCTAATAGAACACTTCTCCCCCTTTGGCATCGAGACGCCAAAAAGGGGAAAAGCGCGATGCTACACGCCCCATAGGAGATCACTCAGAGTCCGTCTCGGAGTGACGATCTTCATCGCTCTCAGCGTCAGGAGGAGAATCGCGAGCAATGCTAGCCCTCAGAATGCTCTGCTCAAGATCAGCCCACGGAACCTGGGAGGAGTGCCACCCACTGTAGGTAGGGTGAACTGGCGGCTGAGGTGGAGGTCCTTGCTCACCACTGAGCTTGCGAAGGATGACGGCCTGTGTGTGCTGAATCTCAGAACGCTGACGGCTGGCCTCAAAGTTCTCTTTGTGTATCTCAATGTTCATGCACAGAACATTGCGTTGGAACCAAGTGAGCTTCTTCACATTCCTCTGAGTCACTGGAGAAGCAACAGAGCGACCGGGTGCATAGCCACTAGAGCGGGCATCTCCCATGAAAGAACCAGCAGCAGGTGCAGCACTGGGGACAGGCTTCTTCTTGTAAGCTTTCTTGACTGTGTGACTCTTAGTAGGGAAGCGACTAAGATCAACACTGAGGTTGGCAGTATTGTTGATGAGGAGTTGAATATATGGAGCATAGGGCATAGAAGTCCGAGACACCATAACATCATGAATCTCATGGAAGATAAAATCCATGATATCAAGAGTGAAACATGTTCCTCATTACCATCTTGGGCACACTGAAAGGATAGATGCATAAGATCCACAAGAGCTCCACGGATAGCATCATTGTTTCCACCACTTGGAGAAATGGTGGCTCTAAAGAAACGAAGCAGCTGGCCATATATAGCAAGGAGCCCCTTGGTAGAACCAACAGCACCAGTCGCATCATAAAGCTCATAAAGCACAATCTTATCCGTCTTCTGAGGGCCATGAAGGCGATGACCACCTCCCGAGGGAAGACCAAGAATCGAAGCAAACCGGGCCAAAGATGCCTCACAACGGGTAGAGCCAGTCATCCACTGCAAGGTCTGTGCTTCATCTTTCTTGATAGCAAGGGTAGCAAAGAATTGCTTGATCAACTCCGGACTGTAGTCACATTGAATCTTCATAAGATCCTGCAGGCCCATTCTTCCTGTGACCCTAATAGCATATGAAAAATGATCGTTTACTGCCAGAAACTCCACATTGATTGCTTGCATAGGTCTAACTTTCTTCATCGGTTCATATATGTCTTTGAAGATGTACTCTTGTTCCAAGCACCAGAAACGCTTCTCCTCAATATCTTGATCCCTCTCAACATCTTCATACCAGTTCTTCTGACGGATCGCAGCATAAGAGATAATATCCATGGTCTTGTAGTTTTCCCTAGAAGCCTTGCCTTTCCGCCTAAGAGTAGCTGACTTGCGAGGAGCATTCGAAGCAAACTCATCGCTCGACCTTGAAGTTCTAGAGCGCCTCCGAGCACCACTACCTGTGAGGAGCAAAGACGGATAGCAAAGAGAAGATGATGCTCATAAGTCATGCATTGATACAGTAATGTACTCTAGAAACATACTATGAGTCGATAAAAGTTTAGACATGAAAGATTGACACAAAACTGCAGCAGCAACATAGCTCCAGGCCGGATAATCCGGGGTCCCCGAGGGGCGGATAATCCGGCCTGGCCGGATAATCCGGCTGTCACGGGGGCCGGATAATCCGGCCCCTGTGATTCTGCAGAGATCTCAAGCAAAACTTGTCTACAAACTAGATCGGCCTCATAGCATGCAAAAGGAGTATACTACACAAGATTTGGAACTACTAAACACCATCTCAACCAAGAAAATAGCACATACAAATCACAACACCTAGTGTTGGATTGTGAGTCATACCCTCTTCCATTGGAGGAGCCGCTTGGAGGAGATGAGAGCTAGGTAGGAGGGGCACCCGATCCACCCAAAAACTCCGAGAGGGAGCGGACGGGGCGGCTTCGGCGAGGAGGAGGAGCTCCGGCGACCTTGAGGGGAGAGAGAGGAGAGAGAGGCGCATGGGGGCTGGTTGTGAACCGTTTGCCCCCGCGGCCTCGTCCTCAACCCCTTCAATACGTGCCCAGGCCAGATAATCCATCCCTAGTTTAGGGCGGATAATCCGGCCGGGCCGGATTTTCCGGGGTGCCCTGGGGCCGGATTATCCGGTTTTCTGGAAAATTTCAGAACACCGGAAATCCTGCCTATCTTTTGTTGGTTATTTGCATATACCCATATGTGATGCAATAATGTATCACGTCACATATAAGATGCATATTTACCAATAAGATGGGGCAACCTAGATCATCCGACCGAAAATCCTCAAACTCCAAGTTTTTTACCAAGACATGACATATGAGCAAGATGGAAATGGCTTATAGATGAGTGAAGGCTTGGGTTTAGAAAGCTCAAACTGTTAATGGTACATGATCACTCAAGTTTGCAAGATACAATCAAATAAGGCCAAACTAGAGTGATCTCCTATAAGAACAAGGAGTGTCAAATAAAATCATTAAAATCCAAATAACTCCAACTCTTCACAAATAAGAGTGTGGTGGCCTAGGCCACCATATATGAGTGTTGTGGCATGGCACCGCGAAGATATATCCTGGGCCCAAACCACTACTCATCATTGAAGCTCACATATCAACATATGATATAAAGAGAATGATTTCTTAATGTTGGCATTATGGGGGGAAGGATAGCTCAATAATTTAAACCGCACTCCCCCTATTTCCATGCCCACATCTAAACCAAATAAAGTTTTGAGACAAAGGTGTGTTTGCAAGATGGTCAAGTGTAGCACCCTACCTTTTAATAAAGGCAAGATACCTATGTATAGTGCTATTCCCGGGATCACTGATAGCACACACATTACAAAATATAGTAATCATTGCAATAGTATCAAATTGCTACATCTTTGATCCAAAGGGTAAAGTAAAACCTTACAAATTGCATAGTCACATGGACTAGCTCAGAACACACACAGCGGAAAGTAAATCAGCAATGAGCCTTCATCATCTTCATGTGCCACAGGCAGTCATGTTGGAATGTAGACTCGAGATCCTACCACGTACTTCTCCGCAGAAACATCCTGCATGTTTGAATATGCAGCCCCACGAATGGAGGTCAGTACAATGATGTACTGGCAAATGACACTTATATGGTGGCAGCTTGTGGGCATGACTATCTACATGATATTTGGCAAGTGGAGTTTAGGCAAATTTGCATAAAGCCAATTTTATCCTACATTTTATTTCAAAACAAAACATTTTTGAAAATCTTTGAATGACCTTATGAAATCACACCATGGTTAAATCCTCCATGGGTTTTATAATAATCACATGGTTACATCTCCCATGAGTTTTCAAAGGTTGATCAAATTTTAAATACATTCAGAAAAGATGATGAGATTCCTCCGTACATTCCCCGCCTAGAAAGCTCAAATTGTCCGTAACCGGGGACACGGCTAAGATCTTAGGTTTAACTCTCAAGAGGTTGTGCACTTTCACCTTACGACCCACCCTTCCCAAGAGAAGAAATGAGACAAGATCTTTCGAAGGAGGCTTCGACCATAACTAGCTAGACCCGTTCCCGTTGGGTTGCAAGCCCCATCATCATGTCTAGCAACAAGTTTGGCCTCACAACTTACTTAATCCCTGCAGAGCCCATAATACCATAAGGCTGCACTGGAAGCTAACTAAGACATGGACGACATATTAATCTCTTTAATCCTGAGTGGCCATCCACAAGTGAAACCCACGGGCTTAATACCATTACAGATAATAAACCCCCGCACGATCCTCTGATGAAAACCGGAGGTGCGATCTAGGGCAACCACTATTCAACCGCGCACTCTCAGGCACCCACCCGTCCACTGGTCCATCCCCATGGATCGGAGCCCTGAGCAGCCGCCCACCACACAATCAATCCACCCAGGTGATTCATTAAGGTTGTTAATTTTAATTCTCAATACTCACAATCCGAAACAATCAAAAATAGCAGTGGCATTTTGTTATTGCTAGGCATACTAAAAATACTAGCAATGGTTCAAGGGTGGCTACACACTACTAGGATCTAAGCATAGCATAACTTTCGAAAACAAATTCCTACCATGCATTCTAATTTATAAAACACTAATGCTTAACAAAATAGATAGGTAATTGAGTGTCACTTGCCTTTTTGGTAGTCGAAGCGCGTTCACTTCTCTTAATCAAAATACGTGCCTCTCCGTACAAACTATAACATAGAATATAGCACAACATAAACACACCATCCAACAACAACATCAAAATCAAACAACATTCGATATGAACAATCATAGACATGTATGCATGCAACAATTTAACTTCACAAGAGGGGTGGTGTGTAAGTGTTGCATTATGCGTTCTCTGATATGTGCAATGTTAATAAAATATTCTGGACATTTAATTTGGTTTAGAAAACATTAATCGAGTATTTACTTTACATATACAACCATATTAATTAGCTACAGCAAGCATTATGGGTTGTAAAAATATGAACTTGACTTCTCTGGATAGGTTACAGTGGTACAAGATTAGACCAATTGGAATTATTCAAAAATAATTTATAGAATTTGAATTATCGTCAAATTACTCGATTTGTATAGATTTTACTAAAGCAAGTTTGTGCACGTGTCAAAGTTGTACAACTCCTATACCAAGTTGAAGTACATGATCTGAGGATTCCAGAAAGTACAAATTTGTTAAATTTGGACTAGTAGATTATTTGATATAATTTTTATAGTGATAAAGGATTGATTAAATCATTTGAATTATGATTCGAAAACTAATACATAACATATATAGTATTCTTGCATATTTGGATTCTACATGTTATAAGCTTTCCAACGATATAAAGTTTGTAAATTTTGGACCTCTGGATGATTTTATAATGAATTTCTAAGTTAGACACATAATCTGATATTTAAAATTTACATTTAAAATTAGTTTGACCGAGTTTGACTGAGACGCTGACTGTACTAGTATAGTTGACTGCTGATCAGTACAGCTGACCGTACCGCTGATCTGTACTCGCTGACCGTACCGCTGATCATGTATCGTCGACCGTATCGCCGACTCGCAGTTTGACTTTGACTTTGACTATGCTGATGTCATGATGATGTCATAAAGTTGACAGAAAAATTTGCTCAGATGGAAAAACTTTCTACATCAAAGTTGTATAGAATTAATAGATCTATCTAACGCACAAATTACTTTTCACAACGGATTAATGTGTTTGACAACGATTTTCTCCTTGCTCGGTGAACGAAACAAGGTGAAACTTGCGGCAATTGAAAGATCTTGACGAGAGGAACAACTTCCGTGTTGAAGTCATGACGATTCGAGATCGTTTTGAAACTCGATTTGGCTCCGGTTGACTCGAAATAGATCTGTAGATGAGCGATAAATCGGTACGTCAAATCGAAAAACTTTCAACATGAAAGTTGTAGAGGATAATCAGATCTACATACTCACCAAAGGAATTTAGATTTCGTGGAACGAGCACGAACTAATTGAAGATTCCCTTTGTCAGGTATGACATCTTGCGATGCGAAATTATCCGTGTATGGTGGATGAAAAGAGATGAGATTGGTCGGGATTGAAAGATCTCGACGAGATCTACAACTTTCGTGTAGAGCCCGAAGCGATTTGAGGTGGTTTTGGTGGTCAAATCAACGAGTTAAGATTTCGTTGATGTAGGATTTCGAGAAGAGGAAAGGGAAAACGAAACTGCGGTCTGGTGGAGAGTTTATATAGAACATAGGTCGGTGGAAAAGGTGGGGCTCGAAGTTAGGAACGCGTAGAAACAAACGGATCTGAAATCGGAGTTGTGTAGCTCAAGAAAAGTGGATTTAAGTAGAGATAAGTTTTGCAAAACGAAAATTGCTCGTGGTTCACACACCACCGACTCGATCGTCTTGTACCAGCCGGCCGGGTGGGCTGCTGGGCCGGTCGGCCTGGCTGGCCGGCCCACTTTGCTTTTTTTTTCTTTTCTTTTTACTTGTTTCTTTTATATAAGTAGTTTCATGATTCGGATTTGAGTGAAACGAATTTCTAAGAATTTGTAAAATTATATTTCTCAGTATAGGATAATAAAGGGATTTAAATTTTATAAATTTTTATTTTATATCATTTTATTACTACTATGCCATTATGCCTATATGTGAATAGTTTCAACATACACATACCAAACAAGTTTATAAAAATTTGTAAAAATCAAAATAGTGTTTTAGGATAACAAGGAACCTATTTAAAAACCATTTACGAAAAATAAATTAATAATTATTTGCACTTGGCCTAAATGGCAACTTGGCAATATTTTGCAAATAGAGTTTTCTAACGTTTTGTTTTCTCAAATAAGAATGCATTAAGGATTTTGAAAACCTTGAAACAAGGATATATTTGATTTTGAATAATTTGAAACCAAAGCTTTTTTTTAAACACTATTTTGAAATTAATTAGTAAATAAATTTAAAAAGTGTTTATTCTGTGTGAATTTTCAATCAAGTTCAATCAATCAAGCATTAAATTAAATTTTATTTTACATTCCGAAATTTAGAAAATTCCGGGATGTGACAGACTACCACCCTTAAAAGAAATCTCGTCCTCGAGATTTGAGAAAGGCTAGAAAGAAAAGGTTTTAGGCTCAGGTCTTCTAATAGGTTCATACTCACTATTGCTTCCTTTTCAAACATCTCCGAGGAGATTTCGAAAGTTAACCTCGGGCTTTGAAAACGTTACACTAAACCATATGCGGTCATACCATCCAATGTATCCATTCATATGGGGGTACTCATCCCATTGGTACTATCTTTTCTGTGGGTATACTCATGGGAAACTCCTTGTGCTACCTTCTCCAAATACCATCTCATACGGTATCTCGCGTAATCCAAAATCCAAGGGTATGGCTTCTACCACCCTTAAAAGAAACTTTTGTAGATAGTCTTAGGTCTTGGGTTTAGGCTAAGCTTATCTTGGATATGACTTGGCACATCCGAGGATATGACTTGACCACATGTCATATTTGGAAAACATCTGTGGCTTATGGCTTCTGGGTTTGTATCCAATAGGTGAATGTTTATTCACATATAGTGAACAACATATCTCTTGTAAGTGACTAGAGTAGGCTTTTCCTCATCTTTGTTTATTGGTATCTTCGACAGCCTTCCAGCACTCTTCATCTAGTGGCTAGATCTTAAAACTGAACGTAGTCCTACGCTTGGCAGCACTTGCCTACTATAAGGGCATAATATCTATCCACCTTAAGGTTTAGGCTTATACGCTGACATCTCTTTTGTAGGTATGTCTCTCTAGATTCGCAAAGTCAATATTACGAAAGCGAATAATAAGAGTAGTAGGAATGGTGATCAATCCATCCTGCACCCAGATCATTACTCCGTAATTGATTTATTGAATCTCGCATTCTAACACTTGGTCAACCTCACAAGTTTGATAAAAATTTCCATGGAGAACTGAATCAATGTTTCAATCCCCATTATTGACCTTTTTGAAAACATTTCTATCGATCCTTAACTAGGGTTTTGCAGAACTCTTTCTCTACTCTTCTTCATCTTAATAGGAAATATCAAGGTTGTTTTCACTACTGTTGTCTTCATGGCGAGTTGCCGAGAAAATATTCTCTGGGTTGGGTATAGATGAGAATAGATAGAAAGGTCTAAAGAAGGGTACCTACCCAAACACATCGATTCAAGGCAAATCATTTTACAAACAACATCTAACAAGCATCAAGCATTTTGTTTCAAACACCAACTAATTAGTATGGTCATACCCCAATTTGGTAAGATCAATACTTTCTAATGCTAGCGTCGTTTCAATAAAAAGAAAGCTAATGGTGGTCTGATCTATTTCTGCTTTGGATGTTTCAAGTTTCTATTGTAGTCCTTCGGTGTATCTTCGTGTGTTGTGCAGTCTGCATCGAAGTCTTCCTTCATGTTCTTCATTGGTCTTCCATGAAACACTTCTTGCAGAGTCGAAGAATATCACATGAAGCATCAGTTCCTCACTTCGGGTACAAGGTCATCATCTCTACTTCCTTGATGGTTTTCATAAGTTAGGTCATCTAAGGCGAGAGGAAAAATATTTGAAGATGGAGTAGATAAGAATACAAGAGGTTCGAAATCCAAACATATTTTTAATTGAAATAGGATTAGACAAATTTTAATTTTCATCCTAGGGTCTTCCTATTTCTAATCCAAACCTAGGGTCTCGATTCTACAGGCAACACTATGCTCTGATACCATTCTGTAGCACCCTACCTTTTAATAAAGGCAAGATACCTGTGTATAGTGCTATTCCCGGATCATCGATAGCACACACATTACAAAATATAGTAATCATTGCAATAGTATCAAATTGCTACATCTTTGATCCAAAGGGTAAAGTAAAACCTTACAAATTGCATAGTCACATGGACTAGCTCAGAACACACACAGCGGAAAGTAAATCAGCAATGAGCCTTCATCATCTTCACACTACTAGGAAAATGGCAATCAGTGGCGCACCACTTTTACCCATCAGTGGCGCACTAGTGGTGCGCCACTGCTATCACGCCACTGCTAACTTTTAGTAGTGGCGCACTAGTGGTGCGCCACTAGCAACAAATATATCAATGGCGCACGAGGTGGTGCGCCACTACTAACGCGTTACGGTGCGCCACTATTTTAACCTACGATGCGCCACTACCACCCATAAGATGGTGCGCCACTACATTACGCTCCGGTGCGCCACTAACACCAGTTAGATTAAAAAAATAAAAAAAGCCACAGGCATGCCTGTGGCAGGCGTACCATTTCTGAAAGCTACTTTTGTTGTATTATTATAACAGAGTTATTACAGGACCTAAATGCAAAACTACCAAAGTTTCTCAACTTTGTAACTAGAACCCTAAAAAAATAAAAAAAGCAATCAAATCCTTGAGGTTCCCCGCACGGCCGGTCTCCGATCTGCACGACGCAACCCTTGAGGTGGTTGCACGAGCTCGCCGGCGGCCTTGACGTTGTCCTCGCCGTGCTGCCCGGCCGATGTGCTCCTCGCCGTGCCCTGGGTGGTCGCTTGCTGCATTTCCCCTTCCAACCCTGGGTCGAGCTGAGGCCGATCTCGGCCATGAGCCAGCCGGAGCGGAGGAGGCGGCCGTCCCCCTTGGTGGCGAAGGAGAAGATCTGGCGGTAGCCGATCTGGCGGGTGTGGCAGATGCCGGCGAAGAGGGGCTTGGCGGCACGCTCCGAGTGCCAGCAGCCGTCGTCCCCCCCACCCGGACCCAGGCCCCATGGTGCGGGACTTGCGATGGACGCGGTGGTTCTTGGAGCGCAGGGTGGAGAAGAAGTACCAGCCCTCGAGGCCGTCGCTGGCCGTGGCGGGGGCGAAGTTGGTGGCGAGGTCCTGGGCCTTGGCGGCGTAGACGTCAGCGTTGTGGATGAAGTTCCAGGGACGATCGCCGGTGTTGACCCAGGGGATGAGGTAGGTGTTGATTTGCTCGAGGTCGGAGAGGTGGGAGGCAAAGTCCGGGCGCGGCGCGGCGCGTCGGATTGAAGTCCGGGCGCGGCGATCTGGTGGAGGGAGGATGCGGCGCCGATCTAGTGGAGGGAGGATGCGGCGGATCTGGTGAAGGGAGAATTTTTGGGGAGGAAGAAAAGAGAAGTGTGCGTGGGTGGGGTGGGTGCAGTGTGGGTGGGTGGGTGGGATCCGGGTGGGTGTGGTGTGAGTGGGTGCATGTGCCGCGTGGCAGATGAGCTCGCGTGCGCGGGGAGATAATGTTGCGTAGCATAGTGGCGCAGCAGGTATAGTGCGCCATTGTAATTCGCAGCAGAGTGGCGCACCACATATAGGTGCGTCATTGCTATTCGAATAGCAATGGCGCACCTATATGTGGTGCGCCACTGCTAACTACATACCCATTTATAACCCAGTTCTAAAATTAGTAGTGGCCTACCACTATACTAGTGCGCCATTGGTAATCAGCTAGCAGTGGAGCACCTTGTTTTGGTGCGCCACTGCTATATAGCAGTGGAGCACCTCTATCATGGTGCGCCACTGATAGTGATCTTACGGCTAAGCCTTTTCCTAGTAGTGTCATGTGCCACAGGCAGTCATGTTGGAATGTAGACTCGAGATCCTACCACGTACTTCTCCGCAGAAACATCCTGCACGTTTGAATATGCAGCCCCACGAATGGAGGTCAGTACAATGATGTACTGGCAAATGACACTTATATGGTGGCAGTTGTGGGCATGACTATCTACATGATATTTGGCAAGTGGAGTTTAGGCAAATTTGCATAAAGCCAATTTTATCCTACATTTTATTTCAAAACAAAACATTTTTGAAAATCTTTGAATGACCTTATGAAATCACACCATGGTTAAATCCTCCATGGGTTTTATAATAATCACATGGTTACATCTCCCATGAGTTTTCAAAGGTTGATCAAATTTTAAATACATTCAGAAAAGATGATGAGATTCCTCCGTACATTCCCTGCCTAGAAAGCTCAAATTGTCCGTAACCGGGGACACGGCTAAGATCTTAGGTTTAACTCTCAAGAGGTTGTGCACTTTCACCTTACGACCCACCCTTCCCAAGAGAAGAAATGAGACAAGATCTTTCAGAAGGAGGCTTCGACCATAACTAGCTAGACCCGTTCCCGTTGGGTTGCAAGCCCCATCATCATGTCTAGCAACAAGTTTGGCCTCACAACTTACTTAATCCCGGCAGAGCCCATAATACCATAAGGCTGCACTGGAAGCTAACTAAGACATGGACGACATATTAATCTCTTTAATCCTGAGTGGCCATCCACAAGTGAAACCCACGGGCTTAATACCATTACAGATAATAAACCCCCGCACGATCCTCTGATGAAAACCAGAGGTGCAGTCTAGGGCAACCACTATTCAACTGCGCACTCTCAGGCACCCACCCGTCCACTGGTCCATCCCCAGGGATCGGAGCCCTGAGCAGCCGCCCACCACACAATCAATCCACCCAGGTGATTCATTAAGGTTGTTAATTTTAATTCTCAATACTCACAATCCGAAACAATCAAAAATAGCGGTGGCATTTTGTTATTGCTAGGCATACTAAAAATACTAGCAATGGTTCAAGGGTGGCTACACACTACTAGGATCTAAGCATAGCATAACTTTCGAAAACAAATTCCTACCATGCATTCTAATTTATAAAACACTAATGCTTAACAAAATAGATAGGTAATTGAGTGTCACTTGCCTTTTTGGTAGTCGAAGCGCGTTCACTTCTCTTAATCAAAATACGTGCCTCTCCGTACAAACTATAACATAGAATATAGCACAACATAAACACACCATCCAACAACAACATCAAAATCAAACAACATTCGATATGAACAATCATAGACATGTATGCATGCAACAATTTAACTTCACAAGAGGGGTGGTGTGTAAGTGTTGCATTATGCGTTCTCCGATATGTGCAATGTTAATAAAATATTCTGGACATTTAATTTGGTTTAGAAAACATTAATCGAGTATTTACTTTACATATACAACCATATTAATTAGCTACAGCAAGCATTATGGGTTGTAAAAATATGAACTTGACTTCTCTGGATAGGTTACAGTGGTACAAGATTAGACCAATTGGAATTATTCAAAAATAATTTATAGAATTTGAATTATCGTCAAATTACTGATTTGTATAGATTTTACTAAAGCAAGTTTGTGCACGTGTCAAAGTTGTACAACTCCTATACCAAGTTGAAGTACATGATCTGAGGATTCCAGAAAGTACAAATTTGTTAAATTTGGACTAGTAGATTATTTGATATAATTTTTATAGTGATAAAGGATTGATTAAATCATTTGAATTATGATTCGAAAACTAATACATAACATATATAGTATTCTTGCATATTTGGATTCTACATGTTATAAGCTTTCCAACGATATAAAGTTTGTAAATTTTGGACCTCTGGATGATTTTATAATAAATTTCTAAGTTAGACACATAATCTGATATTTAAAATTTACATTTAAAATTAGTTTGACCGAGTTTGACTGAGACGCTGACTGTACTGTATAGTTGACTGCTGACTGTACAGCTGACCGTACCGCTGACTGTACTGCTGACCGTACCGCTGACTGTACTGCTGACCGTACTGCTGACTGCAGTTTGACTTTGACTTTGACTATGCTGATGTCATGATGATGTCATAAAGTTGACAGAAAAATTTGCTCAGATGGAAAAACTTTCTACATCAAAGTTGTATAGAATTAATAGATCTATCTAACGCACAAATTACTTTTCACAACGGATTAATGTGTTTGACAAGATCTGGGTTATACCTTATAAGATCTGAATCTTGCAACACAATTTTCTCCTTGCTCGGTGAACTAAACAAGGTGAAACTTGCGGCAATTGAAAGATCTTGACGAGAGGAACAACTTCCGTGTTGAAGTCATGACGATTCGAGATCGTTTTGAAACTCGATTTGGCTCCGGTTGACTCGAAATAGATCTGTAGATGAGCGATAAATCGGTACGTCAAATCGAAAAACTTTCAACATGAAAGTTGTAGAGGATAATCAGATCTACATACTCACCAAAGGAATTTGGATTTCGTGGAACGAGCACGAACTAATTGAAGATTCCCTTTGTCAGGTATGACACCTTGCGATGCGAAATTATCCGTGTATGGTGGATGAAAAGAGATGAGATTGGTCGGGATTGAAAGATCTCGACGAGATCTACAACTTTCGTGTAGAGCCCGAAGCGATTTGAGGTGGTTTTGGTGGTCAAATCAACGAGTTAAGATTTCGTTGATGTAGGATTTCGAGAAGAGGAAAGGGAAAACGAAACTGCGGTCTGGTGGAGAGTTTATATAGAACATAGGTCGGTGAAAAAGGTGGGGCTCGAAGTTAGGAACGCGTAGAAACAAACGGATCTGAAATCGGAGTTGTGTAGCTCAAGAAAAGTGGATTTAAGTAGAGATAAGTTTTGCAAAACGAAAATTGCTCGTGGTTCACACACCACCAACTCGATCGTCTCCTACCAGCCGGCCGGGTGGGCTGCTGGGCCGGTCGGCCTGGCTGGCCGGCCCACTTTGCTTTTTTTTTTCTTTTCTTTTTACTTGTTTCTTTTATATAAGTAGTTTCATGATTCGGATTTGAGTGAAAAGAATTTCTAAGAATTTGTAAAATTATATTGCTCAGTATAGGATAATAAAGGGATTTAAATTTTATAAATTTTTATTTTATATCATTTTATTACTACTATGCCATTATGCCTATATGTGAATAGTTTCAACATACACATACCAAACAAGTTTATAAAAATTTGTAAAAATCAAAATAGTGTTTTAGGATAACAAGGAACCTATTTAAAAACCATTTACGAAAAATAAATTAATAATTATTTGCACTTGGCCTAAATGGCAACTTGGCAATATTTTGCAAATAGAGTTTTCTAACGTTTTGTTTTCTCAAATAAGAATGCATTAAGGATTTTGAAAACCTTGAAACAAGGATATATTTGATTTTGAATAATTTGAAACCAAAGATTTTTTTTAAACACTATTTTGAAATTAATTAGTAAATAACTTTAAAAAGTTTTTATTCTGTGTGAATTTTCAATCAAGTTCAATCAATCAAGCATTAAATTAAATTTTATTTTACATTCCAAAATTTAGAAATTTCCGGGATGTGACATCAAGCTATACTCCTTGAATCAATGATATTTAGCTCATTCCTCAAATAGCAAAACCTTGCTTCATCAAGAGGCTTCGTGAATATATCGGCAAGTTGATCTTTGGTAGGAACATAGATAAGCTCAATATCACCACGGGCAACATGATCCCTAATGAAATGATTCCGGATCTCAATATGCTTCGTTCTTGAATGTTGCACCGGATTATAGGCAATCTTGATGGCACTTTCATTGTCACATAATAGAGGCACTTTGTCACAAATGACATCGTATTCCTTTAAAGTTTGCCTCATCCATAACAATTGAGTGCATCCACTTGCGGCGGCAACATATTCGGCTTCGGCGGTGGAGAGAGATATACAATTTTGCTTCTTAGAAGACCAACACACCAAGGACCTACCAAGGAATTGGCAAGCCCGGAAGTTGATTTCCTATCATCCTTGTCTCCCGCCCAATCCGCATCGGTGTATCCATTGAGAATAAAACTTGAGCCTTTAGGGTACCAAATACCATATCTTGGGGTATCAACTAAATATCGAAAGATTCTTTTGAGAGCCATCATGTGACTCTCCTTAGGAGAAGCTTGATACCTTGCACACACACCAACACTCAACACTATGTCCGGTCTAGATGCACAAAGGTAAAGCAAGGATCCAATCATGGAGCGATATACCTTTTGATCCACCTCTTTACCATTGGGATCAAGTGCAAGATGACATTTGGTAACCATAGGAGTGGCTACACCCTTCATCTCGGTCATCTTGAACCTCTTGAGCATGTCTTGGAGATATTTTGCTTGATTGATGAAGGTCCCTTCTCTCAATTGCTTGATCTCAAAACCAAGAAAGAACTTCATCTCTCCCATCATAGACATCTCAAACCTATCGGTCATAAGCTTTGAGAATTCATCATTGAAAGCTTTGTTAGTAGAGCCAAAGATAATATCATCAACATATAATTGGCAAACGAAAAGCTCCCCATTGACCCTCTTAGTAAAAAGAGTGGGATCGATTAGCCCAACATCAAATCCACGGTCTATCAACAATTCTTTAAGGTGCTCGTACCAAGCTCTAGGAGCTTGTTTGAGACCATAAAGTGCTTTATCAAGCTTATAGACATGGTTAGGAAAGTTGAGATCCTCAAACCCCGGGGTTGCTTAACATAAACCTCTTCATGCAAAGGACCATTAAGAAATGCACTTTTCACATCCATTTGTTGTAACTTAAAGTTATGATGCGATGCATAAGCAAGAAGGATACGGATGGACTCAAGGCGAGCCACGGGAGCATAAGTTTCTCCAAAGTCAATTCCTTCAACTTGAGAGAAACCTTGAGCCACCAATCTTGCCTTGTTCCTCACAACATTTCCAAACTCATCTTGCTTGTTCTTGAAAATCCATTTAGTGCCTATAACATTGCGGCACCCCTTTGGCTTCTCTACTAAGGTCCACACTTTGTTGCGCTTGAAGTTGTTGAGTTCCTCGTGCATAGCTTCCAACCAATCCGAATCTTCAAGGGCTTCAAATACTTTCTTGGGTTCCACTAAGGAGATATAAGCATGATGATTGCTAAAGTTAGCCAATTGCCTTCTTGTGGAAACACTTGCCCTTACATCACCAAGGACCTTGTCATGTGTGTGTTCACGAATTTCAAGGTTCCTTTCTCTTCTTGCTAGACGACGGGCCTCGATCTCCTCATTGGTTCTTCTTGGCCTTGGAGGTATCACTTGATCAACTTGATCATTTGGGTCCCCGTCTTGACCTTCAACTTGAGCTTCCTCAATTTCTTGAGAGTGCTCAACATCATGTGCTTGATCTTGGACATTATGAGGTGAATGACACAAATTGAATGGATCCTCATTGGAGCCATCATGAATGCTTGGTTGATCTTGTCCTTGATCTTGCACACAAGAGGGAGGGTCTTGTTCTTGTTCTTGGGTTGGTGCATCATTTGCTTCACTAGATGGGGTTTGTTGATGTTGAGAAGATGAGGGCTCCACCGTGGTAGAGCATAGTCCTTCCCGAGACGCCACACCGTGTCCCTCAATGGGGCGGAAAAATCCCACACCCATTCTTACTATGGCATCTTGAGGTATTTCATCACCTGCACATACATCAACTTGCCCCACTTGGGAGCCATCATTTTCTTTGAACTTCACACTACAAGATTCGATGATAATCCCGGAGGATACATCAAAGACTCTATAAGTGTGAGATTCGGCACCGTAACCAACAAATATACCCTCCAAAGCTTTAGGAGCAAATTTAGATAAACGAACTCCTTTGATTTTGTAGAAACACTTACACCCGAACACCTTGAAGTATGAGATATTAGGCTTGTTCCCGGTGAGTATTTCATATGGAGTCTTGTTCAAGCCCTTGCGGAGATAGAGCCGGTTAGAAGAGTGGCAAGCGGTGGAGATGGCTTCGGCCCAAAAGTTATAGCGGGATTTATACTCCGCCATCATAGATCTTGCCATATCCATAAGAGTCCGGTTCTTCCTCTCCGCAACACCATTTTGTTGAGGGGTGTATGCAGCGGAATATTGATGTCGAATCCCCTCATCACTAAGAAAATCATTGAGTGTATAGTTCTTGAACTCGGAGCCGTTGTCACTTCTTATTGCCATAATGAGGAGATTGTGTTGGCGTTGCACCTCGGTAGCAAAGTCAATGAATATTTGTTGAGTCTCATCTTTCGTCTTGAGAAAGTAGACCCAAGTGTATCTTGAGTAGTCATCAACAATCACCAAGCAATGTTTCTTCGCACCAAGACTTGCATGAGAAACGGGACCAAAGAGATCCACATGAAGGAGCTCCAAGATCCTCTTGGAAGAGATGATAGTCTTGCTTGGATGCGGAGAGTCATGCATTTTGCCTTCAACACAAGCCCTACAAACACGATCTTTGGCAAAAGACACATTTTCCATTAGTCCCACAATATGGTTCCCCTTGTGAAGACTTTGCAAAGTTCTCATGTTGACATGGGCCAAGCGGCGATGCCACAACCAACCCACATCCGCCTTTCCGAATAGGCACATCGCACTTGTCGTGGTGGTCCCCGAAAAGTCCACCACATACAAGTTGTGTTCGCGATACCCAACGAAAGCGACTTTTAGAGTCTTGCTCCACAAGAGGACCACAATATCTTTATCAATAAAGACGGCGAAACCCATCTTGCCAAGGGCGGAAACGGAAAGTAAATTGTAACCAAGGGTTTTGACAAGCATGACATCCACAAGAGTAATGTTGTGTGCAACCACAACCTTGCCAAAACCCAATACCTCGGATGTAGAATTATCGCCAAAGGAGACGGTGATATTATTTATATTGGGCCTCAACTCCTTGACGAGGTTCTTGCCACCGGTCATATGACTTGTACATCCACTATCAAGTACCCATTTTGAACCTCCGGCGGCATAGTCCTACATGAGATCAATTCTTGGATTTAGGTACCCATTTCTCAATGGGTCCTCTTTTGTTAGCAACAAGGGTCTTTGGGACCCAAATAGACCAAGCAACATAACCGTCATAAGGACCAACATACTTTGCATAAACATCACCATAATAATCTTTAAATAAAACATAGTGAGGATTATCAATTCCCGCATCATCATTATTAATGATATTGGCCTTAGGGGCTTCATCATTAGTGATAACCTTCTTTTGTGCGGGCTTGGCCTTTTGCTTGTTTGCCTTCTTTGCCTTGGCATTAAAACCAAGGCCCTCCTTCCCATTGTTTGACCTTTGCTTACTCAAAAGATCATCCAAGGAAAGTTTACTTTGGGGAGAGGAGGCCTTAGCAAGTTCATCCTTCAACCTAGCATTTTCCTCAATAATATTTGCATGATCACATGAAGGAGTAGAGGTACTAGGTATGTCATATGAAGCAAGCCTAATTTGAAGTTGCTCATTAGACTTGGAGAGGAGAGAGTATTCACTCTTCAAGGCTTTGTGAGCCTTGTCTAGTTCATCTAGATCCTTCACAAGTTTCTCATGATCAACACCAAATTTGGCCTTTTCCTTTATAAGCACTTTAGTCTTAGCTCTAGCAAGATCTCTAGCTTTAGTGAGCTTGTTAATTTTATCTTGAGGCTCTTCAAGATTTTCTAGCCTCTCTTCAAGAGAAGCTATGGTTTCTTGACTTTCCTCAAGAGCATTTTTAAGAGCATGAATTTCAAGAGAGTCTTCTCTCTCTATTTGACATTTTTTCTCAAGAGTATCATTTAGTTGAGCTAGACGAATCATGAGATTGGAAACATGCTTTCTAGTGTCACCTTGTAAGTTAAGAATGAACTCATCAAACTCTAGCATTTCTTGTTTCACTTTTAGACTAGCAGGATCAACCCCTAGATCATTTGATATGTTAGGCATAGAGGGGTTAGGAGATGATACCTCGGAAGATTTAGCCATGAGGCAACTTTCTTCCTCCACATGAATGACCTCATTGGGGGATTCACTTGGTGATGAAGAGTTAGTGGAGAGGGAGGCAAGAGCAACCAATCCATTTGAGGTTGCATCTTCTTCATCATCAACATCATCATCTCCGGAGGTATATTCTTCTTGAGTTGATAGCACAATAGATGTGTCCAAGGTGGACCTTGCCATGAAGCAATGTGCATTCTTGATATGAGGATTCTCATTGGGGGATTCAAAGAGAGATGAAGAGGGAATGTTGGTAGTGACAATGGCGGCCACTTCCTTTGAGCTTTCTTCTTCTTCATCATCACTAGAACTTTCAACTTCATCGGAAGAATATTCTTCCTTAGTCACTAGCACAATCCTTGAGGGCCTCTTGCCCTTCTTGCTCTTGTTATAGAATTTCTTGTTGGGGGCCTTTGAATCTTTGCCCTTTGAATCTTTGCTCTTGTCCTTGGGAATGAGCCTTCCACCATTAGTTTCCCTATGCTCATAGGGGCATTGAGCGATGAAATGGCGCTTGTCACCACAATTGTAGCAAGATCTTGTTTTTGGGCCCGAGCTTGTGAATCCACTTGAGTTGTTTCTCTTGATGTTGTCTTCCTTGGCCTTGGACGGGTCAACCCAAAAGGTTTTTGCATGGAATGCCATGTGATCATTGTAGTGGAGTTCCAAGTCTTCCGGATAGGACATACTCCAAGATGTCCTATATGGTTCTTGAGGGTTCACTTCTTCCACGGAGTTGACCGCCAAGGCAAGGTTGGACCCTTTTGACATCCCAAGAGCTCGATTGCGAGAATCATGAGAGTTTTGCTCAAGCACCTTGAGAGCTTGCATCTCGTGCACGGCTTGTTGAGAAGTGAGAGAGGAAAAGCATTCTCTCCCAACAAGAGTCTTGACATCAATGGGTTCAAACGGCATCATGCAATCGATGTACTTGTCCTTGATCCAAGAGTCATTGATGTGGGTGGCACCTACATTCCGGAAAGCATCGGCAACGGTGAGAAGTCTTCCATACATGACTTCATGATCTTCATCCGGTAGCCTCAAGAATCCTTCGGCTTGATTCCGAAGAGAATTATACTTGTTCCTTCTCATGCTATCACTTCCAATGCAACTAGCGGCCAAACCATCCCAAGCTTCCTTGGCGGTGGTGAAATTCCGAACACGAGACAATTCCTTTGTCCCCACACTAGTTTGAATCATGTGCAAGGCAATGTCATTGAGTTGACTATCAACCGCTTCTCTTCTAGTCAACTTGGTGGGGTTGTAGGGCTTGAAGCCTTCCACAATGATTCTCCAAAGTTCATTGGAGGCACTGAGAACATGAGAACGAAACTCAAATTGCCAAGTATCGAAATCTTTAACATTAAACTTAGGTGGGTCGCCCCGAATGTTTATATGAGGATGGGGAACCGGTATATCGGGAGATAGGAAAGGCGGAGCCACTCGATTGTAGCTCTCACCTCCACTAGTTCCCCTAGGAGATGCAATGGGAGTTTTGATAGTGGTTAAGTTATCACCATCCACGGGTTTGGTAGAGGAGGGTAATGCCGAAGCATCTCCCTCTTCTAACCCACCCGTGTCCTTTATGTCAACACCCGGATTTTTAAGTCCGGATGCCTATTATATCATTCATCGCAATCCCAGGAATATTGTTGTTGCGAGATATAATAGCTAAGTATCACAGTCATCATTTATTACAACTCATAAAGTCTTACAACTTGAATCACATGATCCATATTACACGAATAGTTGATCTATTGATCAACGAACAAACACAAGTTCAATGCGGAAGCGTAAAGATAAAGGGACTCTGTAGTCCACAGGCCAACGCTTGACGTCAGAAAGCTCCTAGTTATCATAGGCGTCCTGTTGGTCATCCTCGCTGATAGTTCCGTTCACCATCGTGCTCCGGCCATTTGAATAGCCAGGGGACAAAGCCGTAAGTACTTCAAGTACTTGCAAACCAATACCAATGTAAAATGCTAGCTCTTGGAGTTAAACTCTATTTCTACTTGCATAAGCCATATTTTAGTTTATAAGCAAAGGAGCATGTACTAGCTACTCAGGGGAAACATTAGTGTCATTCCCACACAAAGGTTGTCATTCTATCAAATCACCAAGTCACCATTCATATTCACTATAGTTTCAAAAAGACTGACACAGGAAATTGTATGGCCTTTCCAACCGTCCGTAACCGTGGACACGGCTATTCGAATAGATTTACACTCTGCAGAGGTTGCACACTTGTGCCACAACATTTGATTTCATCCGTCGGAATCACTCCGAGTCACCGTAACACAGTACGCGGATCATCAACCCTAACCTTTCACTTACATATCCTAGTATGAGCACCTCTCCCCATGAGCTTGGCCTCCCAGTGAAAACCAACTGTTAACCTGGGAACTGCACAGGGCTTGGCCGTACAATTTCACCTCAATTCACATCTTTCTTAACAACGGAGGCAGCCTCAGCATAACCCCTATGATGTGTGTTCAGAGGGAACTCATACTAAGATGTATAAACTTCCAGTTAAGCCCTACCCATAATCAGGTATTGTGGGGGTACTTGTATTTGGAAAGGTATCGCATTCAAACCAATATCAGGGTTTTATCAAAAATCACTATCTTCTCTTGTTCACAACAAACCCTCAATGGAATGCTTCATCATTCCAAAGTTTCAATTTCATCAAGTCACATATTCCCATCTAGAGTAGTCAAAGTTTTAGTATTTTAGCATTAGCACTAATCATGAGGGGTGCTACATTGCTTTGCTCTCTAGAAGGCTATCTTTGCTAATTCACTAATATGATTCTCTAAACCCATTTAAATTCATCCTTTGAAAACTCAACAAGTAAGACTTGTATGGTGTAAATAACAACTAGGCAAGTATGAGGAAAGGTAAGAATCATGGTGCCTTGCTCAAGGTGAGCTTTGCACTTTACAAGAATATTATCTTGCCTTGGTAGTTCTCAAGGTTCTCTTCTTCCTCTTCCTGGTAGTATTCTCCTTCCTCTTGGTAGTTTCCGGTGCTAGCGTCTAAATTTAAATACAAGGTATAATCACTAAACAAACTCAAAGTCTATGCTAAGCACATCATTGTCTCACACAAACTATGCTAGGCACACTCATAAAGTAATTTGGTGCATTGGTTTTCTTTGTTGAGGGAGGTACTTTCTTCTCATTACATGTGTAAATAATAATCTCTATTTAGTTCTTGAGAAAATAATTTCTTCTCATTGAAATCTTCTTAAGATTTAACTTCTCAAATAATCATGTATGAATTTAGATTGACCTAAGTCAAACACTCATTATAATTATTTGAGAAAGTGATTTAAATGAGATAAATCACCTCATACTATTTTATAATTCCTAAAATGATTTAATTCTCCAAAGATTCATATAGGAGTGTTTGGACCAGTGGTACAAACATCTCATGAACTCATTTGGGACAAGATTTAAATGAAGGGAAATCCTCCATATGATTTACATAATAATTTTGGGACAATATTACTTACTAAACTAGCCATATTGTCCATTAATTACTCTAGGGCATGATCATGCAAAGTGACCACACCATCTTATTGCATAATCAATTAGTGTAAGTCAAATGTGAGCTATAGGAATTGGAATTAGTTCAATATCTCTTTTAACTAATTTTTAATAATTATTTGAATATGAAAAAGTTCCTGCCTTCTTCTTTTTATCATTTTATTTCCACAACAGATCTCGAGGTGAGACTAGTGGCATTGTGTAGATAATTTCTTAAGCTTTCTAAACATATAAAGTTTGTTCAATTTGGCCAATCCAAACAGATTCTATGAATTTCCAAAGTTAAGTTCAGTATTGAATTCAAACTAAAATTGTTAAATGAGGTTTGAACTAAATAGGCCGGCGGGAAGACTAACTGGGCCAGATTCAAAACGGACGGCCCAAACCAGCCCAGTCTAGCCCAACCACGGTCCACAGACGCGCGGCGTGCTGACAGGGTGGGGTTCGTTCGTCAGCGACGTTTAAACACCGAAACGGTATGGGGCGAGGTGGTGCGTTGGATTAGAACACGGATCAACGGCTCGCGTTCATCGTCGTCTCCGACGAGAACCCGACGTGCGGCGGCGGCAGTAGGGGGTCGGAGAGCTCACCGTGGCTCCGGCTAGGGTTGGCGGTGGGCTTGACGAAGGTGTAGACGACGGCGATGCAGCCTGTAGCAGTGGCGAAGCTCGAGACTGCTTGGATCGACGGCGATTTCACCAGGGCTTCCGCGGCTCCGATCGCTCGATTGAGCTTGCTCCGGCGATGATTGAGGTGTCTAGCGGTGCGAGGCGAAGTGGTGGTGAGAGGTGGTCATGGTGGTGTGCTTGGTTTGGTCCGGGGAGTGCTCTATTTATAGGAGGGAGGGGGTGCTTGCGGGGCGGTGAGCAAGTCGTCGTGGGCGCGGCGTCTCCGGCGAGCTAGAGGGCTAGGCGGTGACGCAGCGACGATCGCGAGGGTACGGCGAATCCGCGAGCGTCCATGGCGAGTTAATGCGAGGCGTACGATGGTCGGGGCCGTGCGCGTACTGTCGCGGCCGTGGCGAAAGGAAGCTTCCTCTCCGGCGGCGGTAGGCGCTAGGGGGTGACGCGAGCATGTCCGGCAAGCTCCGCGTGGCGAGAGAAGTACTACGGCGCGTGGATATGGTCGGGTACGGCGGGATTTGGCGAGTGCCGCGTGGACGTGTCCGTGCGCGTCCGTGCACTGGTGACGTCGCCATGCCGTTGGCGGCGTACCTGGAGCGTACTGGGCGCGGCGATGGTGGGTCGTGGCGTCGTCCTCGCGTTCAACAGCGGGTACGGGCGATCTTCTGGGATCATGGGCAACGCGTTTGGCAAGGTTGCTTAGGCTGGAGAGGCAGGGAGAGAGGGGGTGCATGTCGAGGGGCGACATGGCCGGCATGGCCATGGCCGGCCATGTTCTGGTCGTGTCCATGGTGTGTTTTTGCATGGGATAGGTAGAGGAAGGTCCAAGGCACTGGATTGAGCCAAGAAATGATCAAGGAGTGGTCTGGTTTGATCAAATTCAGAAATGTGATGATCTTGTTTTTATTAAAAAGTCTCTACTTTGCTTGATCCTAGCTCTTGATTCAAGATGAATTTGATATGGTCCACTTTACAAAAGTTGTTCATTTTGTTGTATACTTGGATGACATGCAAAGAGTTGGAGGTGTTTAGTTTAGAAAATTTGAAATAGAGAGGCTCAAAGTGATGACCAGATTGTAATTGTCAAAAGTGACCATTATCTTATGTGAGCAAGTTTAATTCTTGGCTTTGATTTAATTGAAGTTTCTTTGATTCTCAAAGTTGTAACAACTAATTAATAACATATTACCACTAGTGGTGAAGGCTAATTGGGGTCTAGGATCAAAGTTTATAAAAATATCATATGTCATATGTTAGGGTTTTTAGGGTTTTATTCTTATTTGATTTCTTTCTCTCTTTCATTTATTTGTTTGGTGATCATCATGGGATCACTCTAGGGTTGTGGAGTTTATCACATACACAAATTAACACTCATCATGGCATAGCACTCAAAATGCACAAGTCCTATGCAGGGCACTATATGAATTTTGAAAAGTTTTTGTTGGTTCTCAAATTTGGATAATTGGATTTGTTCTTCTTCCTTTATTTGAAAATTGAGGTGTTACAAACCCTTCCCCCTTACAAAAGATCTTGTCCCGAGATCTAAAAGAAAAACAGTCTATTGATTAAAGAGATCTGGGTACTCCTTCTTCATATCTTCTTCCCGCTCCCAAGTGGCTTCATCTTCGGTATGATTGCTCCACTGTATCTTCAGAAACTTGATGCTTCGGGTGCGGGTGGTTCTGTATGCCTCTTCCAAGATGCGAATCGGCACTTCGCGGTAGGTAAGGTCGTGATTGATATCCACCGAACGGTGGTCGATGTTCTTGAATACCTCGGTCTTCTCTGGGACTTCTAAACACTTCCGGAGGAGTGAGATGTGGAACACGTTGTGCACAGCTGCCATTTCTTCCGGTAGTTCCAGTTGATAGGAGACTTCTCCTCGGCGGCTGAGAACTTTGATGGGTCCGACATACCGGGGTGCAAGCTTCCCTTTGAGTTGGAAACGATGCATTCCTTTCAGTGGTGACACCTTGAGATAGACAAAATCTCCGATCTCAAAGGTCATCTCTCGGCGTCTCTTGTCGGCGTAACTCTTCTGTCGGGACTGAGCGGTCTTGAGGTATTCTCGGATCTTGTGCACCTTCTCTTCCGCTTCTCGAAGCACATCAGGTCCAAAGACTTGACTTTCTCCGACCTCGGACCAATTCAGAGGGGTACGGCATTTCCTTCCGTACAGGGCTTCGAAGGGGGCCATCTGTAGACTGGCTTGGTAGCTGTTGTTGTAAGAGAATTCTGCGTAAGGCAGACAGTCCTCCCACTTGGATCCATATTCCAGGACGCAGGCTCTCAGCATATCCTCCAATATCTGGTTGACTCTCTCGGTCTGTCCATCAGTCTGCGGGTGATAGGCAGTGCTGAAATTCAGGCGGGTTCCTAGTCCTTCATGCACCTTCTGCCAGAATCTTGAGGTGAATTGTGAACCTCTGTCTGACACAATGGACTTCGGGGTTCCGTGCAGTGCGACTATCCTAGAGATGTACAACTCTGCTAACTTGGGGCCTTGGTAGGTGGTCTTGACAGCTATAAAGTGAGCTACCTTGGTCAATCTGTCAACAACTACCCAAATGGAATCATTTCCTTTGCTGGATTTGGGCAATCCGGTAATAAAATCCATTCCTACGGAGTCCCACTTCCATTCAGGAATCTGTAGTGGTTGCAGCAGTCCTGCGGGTCGCTGATGTTCCGCCTTGACTCGCTGACATATATCACACTTGGCGATGTAGCTTCCGATCTCCCTCTTCATTCCATGCCACCAGAACTGTTCCTTCAAATCTTGGTACATCTTAGTACCTCCGGGGTGGATAGAGTATAAGGTATCATGGGCTTCCTTCAGAATAACTTGCTTCAACTCTGAGTCTGATGGTACACACAGACGTCCGTTGTACCAAAGGATTCCTTCTTCATCTACGGTGAATCCCGGTGCTTTCCCTGCGGCTATCTGGGTCTTGATTCCATCAATGCTGGCATTTCCCTTCTGAGCTTCCTTGATCTGACCAATCAAGGTGGGTTGCAGCTCCATGCTGGCTAGGAATCCTTCACTAACTAACTCCATTCTAAACTGCTCAAACTCCTGGTGTAGGCTGGGTTGTTCGGCTGCTATCATTGAGTTTAGCTGACATGGCAGTCTACTCAACGCATCCGCTACCACGTTGGCCTTGCCGGGGTGGTAGTGGATCTCCATATCATAGTCTTTAATCAGTTCTAACCATCTCCGCTGCCTCATATTCAGCTCCTTCTGAGTGAAGATATACTTCAGGCTCTTGTGATCCGAATAGATCTCGCAGCGATTACCCATGAGGTAATGACGCCACACCTTTAGTGCCAAAACTACGGCTGCGAGTTCCAGGTCATGGGTGGGATAGTTCTGCTCATGCTGTTTCAATTGCCGGGACAGATAAGATATCACCTTGCCTTCTTGCATCAGCACACATCCGAGACCAATCTTGGATGCATCGCAGTAAACGTCAAAGGGTTTGGTGATATCCGGCATGATCAGGATTGGGGCTATGGTCAGTCTAAGCTTGAGTTGTTGAAAACTCTCTTCACATTTGTCCGTCCATTCGAACTTCTTGTCCTTCTTCAACAAGCTGGGTCATTGGTCGAGCGATGCTCGAAAAGCCTTCTACAAATCTGCGGTAATATCCGGCTAATCCAAGAAAAGCGCGGACCTCGGTCTGGGTGGTTGGGGCTTTCCATTCTGCAACAGTCTTGATCTTGGCGGGGTCTACGGCAATTCCTCCTGCAGACAGGATATGTCCCAGGAATCCTACTTCCTTCAGCCAAAATTCACATTTGCTGAACTTAGCATACATCTTATGCTCTCTAAGGGTCTCCAGGACAGCTTCTAGGTGTTGCTCATGTTCTTCCTCGGATTTGGAGTAGATTAGGATGTCATCGATGAAAACGACAACAAACTTATCCAGAAAGTTCATGAAGATCTTATTCATGAGATTCATGAAATAAGCAGGGGCATTGGTCAATCCAAATGACATGACATTGTACTCATACAATCCATATCTAGTGGTAAAGGCAGTTTTGGGAATGTCCGATGCACGAATCTTCAGCTGGTGGTATCCAGTTCGAAGGTCAATCTTCGAAAATACTACAGCACCGGTCAGCTGATCAAACAGGTCTTCTATCTTGGGTAAGGGGTATTTGTTCTTGATGGTGACATCATTAAGCTTACGGTAATCCGTACATAAACGACTGGCACCATCCTTCTTATCCACAAACAACACTGGGGATCTCCACGGTGACGCACTTGGTCGGATCAGACCTTTGGCTAACAGTTCATCTAGTTGCTTCTTCAGCTCCACAAGCTCAGCTGGGTTCATGCTATAGGCTCTCTGGGCTATGGGTCCGGTTCCGGGAATTAACTCGATGATGAACTCGATATCCCGATCTGGGGGCATACCGGGTAAACCTTCGGGAAACACATCGGGGTATCGACAAACGACCCTGATCTGATCCAAAGTTGGCTTGGTTAAACTCTGGTTGCAGGTAAATTTTCTGGGTAGCAGTTCAGAGACATGCTCTACTATAATACCAGTGCTACTGGTCATGGTGATGGCTTTCTTTGCACAGTCAATCATTCCTTGATGCTTGGCCATCCAATCCATACCTAGCACTACCTCCAAACCTTTGGTTCCCAGAATGATCAAATTGGCATAGAATTCTACCTCATGTATTTTGATGGGTACATTTTTACAGAATTTTCTGGCTTTAGTGGTTGATCCGGGGATTTGAACTATCATGACATGTTTCAAGCTGATAGGTTGAATTTTACTTGTTGATGCAAAGTCTTCAGTGACAAAAGAATGAGATGCTCCGGAATCAAACAACACTCTGGCAGGTACTGAGTTGACAGGAAACATACCCAGTACAACATCTGGTGCTTCCTGGGCTTCTTCGGCGTCCATGTGGAAGAGACGGCCGTTGCGGTTATTGGGGTTGTTGGGGGCGAACTTCTTTCCGGTGGAGACACGGCGTTGCTGCTGAGCGGGTGCGGGGGTGTTGCCGGCGAGCTTGGCGAGTCTCTTGGGGCACTCGTTGGAGTAGTGTCCCACTACACCGCACTCATAACAAGTGATAGTGGACTTGTCTTTGTTGGCGACCGGAATGGCATTGCTCCCAGTCCTTGGAGCGGTGTTAGTGTTGCTGTTGTTGGTGTTGGGGGCTCGCATTGGCGCGCGGTTGAAGTTGTTGGTGTTGTTCTGGTAGTTGTGGTTGTTGTTGTGGTGGCCTCCTGGCCTGGGGTTTCCTCCACTCCGATTCTGAAAACCGGGACGTGAAGTCTGCATCTGGGGTTTGTTGTTTCCGGGGGCAAAACTTCCGCTTGAGCTGGGGCGATACTTTGGAGTATGGCTGGGCCCACTCTGGTGCATCATGCGGCGCTTGCGGTTTTCATTGGCTTGGTTCAAATTGCCCTCCATCTGAATGGCGGAGTCAACAAGGGCTTCTAGATCTGCAAAGGGGATGTTGACTAGGACCGTCTGCATCTCATCATGCAGTCCATTCAAGAATCTCTCTTGCCTCTTCTCAGTAGTATCTGTCTCATCGGGGGCGTACCTTGACAGGGTAAGGAACCTGTCGCGGTATTCCACCACCGTCATCCTTCCTTGCCTCAATTCGCGGAATTCATCCCGCATCTTCTTGATGAGACCCGGGGGTACATGATACTTGCTGAACTTGAGCTTGAAATCTGCCCAAGTCATGACTTGACCTCCATTCATGGCACGGGTGCTGGTCCACCAGGCTCGGGCTGGTCCGGCAAGGTAGTGGGTTGCAAACAGGACCTTCTCATTGGCTTCGACTCCGGCGACTTCCAAGTTGTTCTCCATAGTCTGCAGCCAGTCGTCGGCGTCGAGGGGTTCTTCAGTCTTGCTAAACACCGGAGGGTTGGTGTTCTGGAAGTTCTTGAGTTTGGATCCGGGGTGATCATGATTCCCATGGCCTTGGTTAGCAAGGTTTTGCAATGCTGCGATGTTGGCTTGACGTTCAACCCTTTCAGTCTCCCTGTCTTGAAGCATGGTTTGCAGCAGTTGCATCATGGCATCATTGTTGTTGCGATTGGGAGGGGCCATCTGAACATACAGGAGATTATAAGATAAGAGGGAATTTTTATGGTTTATTGTGAATGAGTTCAAAACTTTTTAAAAAATTTGAATGCTCTGGATGACGCACACAAACATTCATTCCACATAACACATTACAAACTACATACCATTCATCCCATGGTTTTAAGAACCATTTCTCAGACTACGATACAAGGGATGGAAAGCACACTCATACCCAGGGTTTTAAGAACCCTTCATGCTACGATACACGGGACGGAATACAACTCACACCTACATCAGTGCTCAAGTGTGGCTACCCTCATCCTTGATGTCGATGGGAACGACATCATCAGGTCCTGGCTCTAGGAACGCATAGTCCTCCTCCTCAGTGAACTCGTCCTCCTCGAAGTCGTCGTCGTCACTCAGGAAGGCGCCTCCTCCCTGAATATCGATACCGACCTCGTCTTCCTCTATCTCCATCAGCTGCTCCTCCTGGGCCTTGACGGTGGCCTCAAGTGATGCTATCTGTGCGCGAAGGCGTGTAATGGTGACATCCTTCTTCGCGCACTTCAGGCGAAGCTTGTTGCGGCACCGGGACAGATGCTTGATGGCATCTCCATGCGTGGCCAGGGCGAGGTGAGTCTGGTTTGCATACATCCGGGCGTTATCCAGATCCAGCTGAGTATGATACAGCATGAAGTCTAGATGCTCGGCGTGATGCCTCAGCTCAGGGTGGGACTGCAGAGCCATAGGTACCCCGTTGGCATCACGCTTCACTAGGTGAGCGAAACGGGACGCAAGCAGGCGTACCGTGTTCTGTCCGCAAAGGCGTGCCAGTGCCTCCTGCAGGCCGCGTGCCAGTCCATCGAGCCAGTTGCTCTCACGGAAAGAGAACAGGATCCTTTCCGCGGTAGGAGACTCCATGTTCCCCCTCAGATCTGCAATAATGATCCACTGCAGCTCTCCGCCAGGCTGATCATCCATCTGGATCCCATGGAACTCGGGCTGGAGGCGCCCCAGAAAGTTCGAGACCGCAGTGAGATCGTGCTCGAAAATCAAGCTGCCTCCGTTACCAAGTTGGTAAAACTTGGTGTTGACGGGTGCGTTGGGCTCCATCTGAAAGTGAATTAGGAGAGTAAGTTAGAAACTTGAACAAGTGTGGCAAAGTTTTAGGTAGACATAATAAGAAAGAGCATGTTTTTATCAAGTTTCGAAAAAAGCCTCCAAGACAAGAATATGAATAATTTTTCATAAATAACTTTTTTCCTTTGTATTTCAAACTTATGTTTTTATGAACGCCCATTCTAACTAAGGTTTTCTAAGGTCAAACAATGGCTCTGATACCAACTTGTCAACACCCGGATTTTTAAGTCCGGATGCCTATTATATCATTCATCGCAATCCCAGGAATATTGTTGTTGCGAGATATAATAGCTAAGTATCACAGTCATCATTTATTACAACTCATAAAGTCTTACAACTTGAATCACATGATCCATATTACACGAATAGTTGATCTATTGATCAACGAACAAGCACAAGTTCAATGCGGAAGCGTAAAGATAAAGGGACTCTGTAGTCCACAGGCCAACGCTTGACGTCAGAAAGCTCCTAGTTATCATAGGCGTCCTGCTGGTCATCCTCGCAGTAGTTCTGTTCACCATCGTGCTCTGGCCATTTGAATAGCCAGGGACAAAGCCGTAAGTACTTCAAGTACTTGCAAACCAATACCAATGTAAAATGCTAGCTCTTGGAGTTAAACTCTATTTCTACTTGCATAAGCCATATTTTAGTTTATAAGCAAAGGAGCATGTACTAGCTACTCAGGGGAAACATTAGTGTCATTCCCACACAAAGGTTGTCATTCTATCAAATCACCAAGTCACCGTTCATATTCACTATAGTTTCAAAAAGACTGACACAGGAAATTGTATGGCTGATGTCTACGTTCCCCCTCCTTTCCTGTAGACAGTGTTGGGCCTCCAAGTGCAGAGGTTTGTAGAACAGCAGCAAGTTTCCCTTAAGTGGATACCCAAGGTTTATCGAACTCAGGGAGGAAGAGGTCAAAGATATCCCTCTCATGCAACCCTGCAACCACAAAGCAAGAAGTCTCTTGTGTCCCCAACACACCTAATAGGTGCACTAGTTCGGCGAAGAGATAGTGAAATACAGGTGGTATGAATATATATGAGCGAGTAGCAACGGTGCCGGAAAATAGCTTGCTGGCGTGTAGTTGATGGTGGTAGTATTGCAGCAGAGTAACGCAGATAAAACAAGTAAACAAGCAGTAGTAACTCAGCGGTATTTAGGAACAAGGCCTAGGGATTACACTTTCACTAGTGGACACTCTCAACATTGATCACATAACAGAATAGATAAATGCATACTCTACACTTTTGTTGGATGATGAACACATTGCGTAGGATTACACGAACCCTCAATGCCGGAGTTAACAAGCTCCACAATAATGCTCATGTTTTAGTAACCTTTAGTGTAAGATAGATCAACGAGACTAAACCAAGTACTAGCATAGCATGCACACTTGTCACCTTCATGCATATGTAGGAGGAATAGATCACATCAATATTATCATAGCAATAGTTAACTTCATAATCTTCAAGAGATCATAATCATAGCATAAACCAAGTACTAACATGGTGCACGCATCGTCACCTTTGCACACATGCGGGAGGAATAAAACTACTTTAATAACACATCACTAGAGTAGCACATAGATAAATTGTGATACAAACACATTGCAATCATCAAGAGATATAAATAAGCACCTCACTATGCCATTCAACGAGTGAATAAGTATTCTGTGAAATCTAGCCTAAGAGACCCACACGGTGCACACACTGTCACCTTTACACACGTGGGACGAGGAGTCTCCGGAGATCACATAAGTAAAACTCACTTGACTAGCATAATGACATCTAGATTACAAGCATCATCATATGAATCTCAATCATGTAAGGCAGCTCATGAGATTATTGTATTGTAGCACATAGGAGAGAGATGAACCACATAGCTACCGGTACAGCCCCGAGCCTCGATGGAGAACTACTCCCTCCTCATGGGAGCAGCAGCGGTGATGAAGATGGCGGTGGAGATGGCAGCGGTGTCGATGGAGAAGCCTTCCGGGGCACTTCCCCGCTCCGGCAGGGTGCCGGAACAGAGATCCTGTCCCCGGATCTTGGCTTCGCGATGGCGGCGGCTCCGGAAGGTTTACGTGGTTTTCGTCAATTGGTATCGGGTTTTCGATCCGGGGGCTTCTTATAGGCGAAGAGGCGGCGCCGGGGGTCGAAGGGCTGGCCAAACCCTAGGGGGCGCGGGCCCCCTAGGCCGCGCCGAGCTATGGTGTGGTGGGCTGTGCCCCCCCTCCGGTCCCTCTCGTGTGTTCTGGATGCTTCCGGGGATTCTAAGATCTTTGGCGTTGATTTCGTCCGATTCCGAGAATATTTCGTTACTAGGATTTCGAAACCAAAAACAGCGAGAAAACGAGAACCGGCACTTCGGCATCTTGTTAATAGGTTAGTTCCGGAAAATGCACGAATATGACATAAAGTGTGCATAAAACATGTAGATAACATCAATAATGTGGCATGGAACACAAGAAATTATCGATACGTTGGAGACGTATCAGCATCCCCAAGCTTAGTTTCGCTCGTCCGGCGAGGTAAAACGATAACAAGGATAATTTACGGAGTGACATGCCATCATAATCTTGATCATACTATTTGTAAAGCATATGTAGAGAATGCAGCGATCAAAACAATGTGTATGACATGAGTAAACAACTGAATCATAAAGCAAAGACTTTTCATGAATAGCACTTCAAGACAAGCATCAATAAGTCTTGCATAAGAGTTAACTCATAAAGCAATAATTCAAAGTAGAGGTATTGAAGCAACACAAAAGAAGATTAAGTTTCAGCGGTTGCTTTCAACTTGTAACATGTATATCTCATGGATAATTGTCAATGCAAAGCAATATAACAAATGCAATATGCAAATATGTAAGAATCAATGCACAGTTCACACAAGTGTTTGCTTCTTAAGGTAGAGAGAGATAGGTGAACTGACTCAACATAAAAGTAAAAAGAATGGTCCTTCAAAGAGGAAAGCATCGATTGCTATATTTGTGCTAGAGCTTTGATTTTGAAAACATAAAGAGAGCATAAAAATAAAGTTTTGAGAGGTGTATGTTGTTGTCAACGAATGGTAGCGGGTACTCTAACCCCCTTGCCAGACAAACCTTCAAAGAGCGGCTCCCATTTTATTTTATTTTTGGATGGCACTCCTTCCAACCTTTCTTTCACAAACCATGGCTAACCGAATCCTCGGGTGCCTGCCAACAATCTCATACCATGAAGGAGAGCCTTTTTATTTTAGTTTTATTATGATGACACTCCTCCCAACCTTTGCTTACACAAGCCATGGCTAACCGAATCCTTCGGGTGCCATCCAACAATCACATACCATGGAGGAGTGTCTATTTTTGTTAATTAATTTGGGACTAGGAATCCCATTGCCAGCTCTTTTTGCAAAATTATTGGATAAGCGGATGAAGCCACTAGTCCATTGGTGAAAGTTGCCCAACAAGATTGAAAGATAAACACCACATACTTCCTCATGAGCTATAAAACATTGACACAAATCAGAGGTGATAAATTTTGAATTGTTTAAAGGTAGCACTCAAGCAATTTACTTTGGAATGGCAGGAAATACCATGTAGTAGGTAGGTATGGTGGACACAAATGGCATAGTGTTGTTTGGCTCAAGGATTTGGATGCATGAGAAGTATTCCCTCTCGATACAAGGATTAGGCTAGCAAGGTTGTTTGAAGCAAACACAAGGATGAACTAGTACAGCAAAACTCACATAAAAGACATATTACAAGCATTATAAGACTATACATCGTCTTCCTTGTTGTTCAAACACCTTACTAGAAATTATCTAGACCTTAGAGAGACCAATTATGCAAACCAAATTTTAGCATGCTCTATGTATTCTTCACTAATAGGTGCAAAGTATATGATGCAAGAGCTTAAACATGAGCACAACAATTGCCAAGTATCACATTACCCAAAACATTTTTAGCAATTACTACATGTATCATTTTCCAATTCCAACCATATAACAATTTAACGAAGAGGAAACTTCGCCATGAATATTATGAGCTAAGAACACATGTGTTCATATGAACCAGCGGAGCGTGTCTCTCTCCCACACAAGCATGATGTAATCCAATTTATTCAAACAAAAACAAAAGCACACAGACGCTCCAAGTAAAGCACATAAGATGTGGCCGAATAAAAATATAGTTTCGGGGAGGAACTCGATAATGTTGTCGATGAAGAAGGGGATGCCTTGGGCATCCCCAAGCTTAGACGCTTGAGTCTTCTTGATATATGCAGGGATGAACCACCGGGGCATCCCCAAGCTTAGAGCTTTCACTCTCCTTGATCATAGTATATCATCCTCCTCTCTTGACCCTTGAAAACTTCCTCCACACCAAACTCGAAACAACTCATTAGAGGGTTAGTGGACAATAAAAATTAACATGTTCAGAGGTGACACAATCATTCTTAACACTTCTGGACATTGCATAATGCTACTGGACATTAGTGGATCAAAGAAATTCATCCAACATAGCGAAAGAGGCAATGCGAAATAAAAGGCAGAATCTGTCAAAACAGAACAGTCCGTAAAGATGGATTTTATTAGGCCACCAGACTTGCTCAAACGAAAATGCTCAAATTGAATGAAAGTTGCGTACATATCTGAGGATCACTCACGTAAATTGGCATAATTTTCTGAGTTACCTACAGAGAATTAGACCCAGATTCGTGACAGCAAAGAAATCTGTTTCTGCGCAGTAATCCAAATCTAGTACTTACTTTACTATCAAAGACTTTACTTGGCACAACAAAACTCAAAACTAAGATAAGGAGAGGTTGCTACAGTAGTAAACAACTTCCAAGACACAAATATAAAACAAAGTACTGTAGCAAAATAACGCACGGGTTATCTCCCAAGAAGTTCTTTCTTTTTAGCCATTAAGATGGGCTCAGCAGTTTTAATGATGCACTCGCAAGAAATAGTATTTGAAGCAAAAGAGAGCATCAAGAGGCAAATTCAAAATACATTTAAGTCTAACATGCTTCCTATGCATAGGAATCTTGTAAATAAACAAGTTCATGAAGAGCAAAGTAACAAGCATAGGAAGATAAAACAAGTGTAGCTTCAAAAATTTCAGCATATAGAGAGGCATTTTAGTAACATGAAAATTTCTACAACCATATTTTCCTCTCTCATAATAATATCCAGTGGTATCATGAGAAAACTCAACAATATAACTATCACATAAAGCATTCTTATCATGAGTCTCATGCATAAAATAATTACTCTCCACATAGGCATAGTTAATTTTATTAGTTGTAGTGGGAGCAAATTCAACAAAGTAGCTATCATTATTATTCTCATCATCAAATATAGGAGCCATATTGTAATCATAATCAAATTCACTCTCCATAGTAGGTGGCACCAAAAGACCACTATCATTATAATCATCATAAATAGGAGGCAAAGTATCATCAAAGAAAATTTTCTCCTCAATGCTTGGGGGACTAAAAATATCATGAAAACCAGCTTCCCCAAGCTTAGAACTTTCTATATCATTATCAACAATGGTGTTCAAAGCGTTCATACTAATATTACTACCAGCATGCAAATAAGATTCCAAAGGTTTTTTAATTTTCGCATCAAACAATCCATGTTTTAAATGAGGAAACAGAATAAGAAGCTCACTCTTGTACATTATGCCAAACTAGTGTAAACAAGAAACAACAAGATGCAATTGCAGGATCTAAAGGAAATAGCTTTGAGCACACACACAACGGCGTCGGAAAAATACTTTACCTGGGACCGTAGTATGAGTGCCTTTTTACCTTTCCTCCCCGGCAACGGCGCCAGAAAAGTGCTTGATGTCTACGTTCCCCCTCCTTTCCTGTAGACAGTGTTGGGCCTCCAAGTGCAGAGGTTTGTAGAACGAGCAGCAAGTTTCCCTTAAGTGGATACCCAAGGTTTATCGAACTCGGGGAGGAAGAGGTCAAAGATATCCCTCTCATGCAACCCTGCAACCACAAAGCAAGAAGTCTCTTGTGTCCCCAACACACCTAATAGGTGCACTAGTTCGGCGAAGAGATAGTGAAATACGGGTGGTATGAATATATATGAGCAAGTAGCAACGGTGCCGGAAAATAGCTTGTCTGGCGTGTAGTTGATGGTGGTAGTATTGCAGCAGTGAGTAACGCAAGTAAAACAAGTAAACAAGCGAGTAGTAACTCAGCGAGTATTTAGGAACAAGGCCTAGGGATTACACTTTCACTAGTGGACACTCTCAACATTGATCACATAACAGAATAGATAAATGCATACTCTACACTTTTGTTGGATGATGAACACATTGCGTAGGATTACACGAACCCTCAATGCCGGAGTTAACAAGCTCCACAATAATGCTCATGTTTTAGTAACCTTTAGTGTAAGATAGATCAACGAGACTAAACCAAGTACTAGCATAGCATGCACACTGTCACCTTCATGCATATGTAGGAGGAATAGATCACATCAATATTATCATAGCAATAGTTAACTTCATAATCTTCAAGAGATCATAATCATAGCATAAACCAAGTACTAACATGGTGCACGCATCGTCACCTTTGCACACATGCGGGAGGAATAAAACTACTTTAATAACACATCACTAGAGTAGCACATAGATAAATTGTGATACAAACACATTGCAATCATCAAGAGATATAAATAAGCACCTCACTATGCCATTCAACGAGTGAATAAGTATTCTCGTGAAATCTAGCCTAAGAGACCCACATGGTGCACACACTCGTCACCTTTACACACGTGGGACGAGGAGTCTCCGGAGATCACATAAGTAAAACTCACTTGACTAGCATAATGACATCTAGATTACAAGCATCATCATATGAATCTCAATCATGTAAGGCAGCTCATGAGATTATTGTATTGTAGCACATAGGAGAGAGATGAACCACATAGCTACCGGTACAGCTCCGAGCCTCGATGGAGAACTACTCCCTCCTCATGGGAGCAGCAGCGGTGATGAAGATGGCGGTGGAGATGGCAGCGGTGTCGATGGAGAAGCCTTCCGGGGCACTTCCCCGCTCCGGCAGGGTGCCGGAACAGAGATCCTGTCCCCCAGATCTTGGCTTCGCGATGGCGGCGGCTCTGGAAGGTTTCTGTGGTTTTCGTCAATTGGTATCGGGTTTTCTGATCCAGGGGCTTCTTATAGGCGAAGAGGCGGCGCCAGGGGGTCGAAGGGCTGGCCAAACCCTAGGGGGGCGCGGGCCCCCCCTAGGCCGCGCCAGGCTATGGTGTGGTGGGCCCGTGCCCCCCTCCGGTCCCTCTCGTGTGTTCTGGATGCTTCCGGGGATTCTAAGATCTTTGGCGTTGATTTCGTCCGATTCCGAGAATATTTCGTTACTAGGATTTCGAAACCAAAAACAGCAGAAAACAGGAACCGGCACTTCGGCATCTTGTTAATAGGTTAGTTCCAGAAAATGCACGAATATGACATAAAGTGTGCATAAAACATGTAGATAACATCAATAATGTGGCATGGAACACAAGAAATTATCGATACGTTGGAGACGTATCAATGGCCTTTCCAACCGTCCGTAACCGTGGACACGGCTATTCGAATAGATTTACACTCTGCAGAGGTTGCACACTTGTGCCACAACATTTGATTTCATCCGTCGGAATAACTCCGAGTCACCGTAACACAAGTACGCGGATCATCAACCCTAACCTTTCACTTACATATCCTAGTATGAGCACCTCTCCCCATGAGCTTGGCCTCCCAGATGAAAACCAACTCGTTAACCTCGGGAACCGCACGAGGCTTGGCCATACAATTTCACCTCAATTCACATCTTTCTTAACAACGGAGGCAGCCTCAGCATAACCCCTATGATGTGTGTTCAGAGGGAACCCATACTAAGATGTATAAACTTCCAGTTAAGCCCTACCCATAATCAGGTATTGTGGGGGTACTTGTATTTGGAAAGGTATCGCATTCAAACCAATATCGTGGTTTTATCAAAAATCACTATCTTCTCTTGTTCACAACAAACCCTCAATGGAATGCTTCATCATTCCAAAGTTTCAATTTCATCAAGTCACATATTCCCATCTAGAGTAGTCAAAGTTTTAGTATTTTAGCATTAGCACTAATCATGAGGGGTGCTACATTGCTTTGCTCTCTAGAAGGCTATCTTTGCTAATTCACTAATATGATTCTCTAAACCCATTTAAATTCATCCTTTGAAAACTCAACAAGTAAGACTTGTATGGTGTAAATAACAACTAGGCAAGTATGAGGAAAGGTAAGAATCATGGTGCCTTGCTCAAGGTGAGCTTTGCACTTTACAAGAATATTATCTTGCCTTGGTAGTTCTCAAGGTTCTCTTCTTCCTCTTCCCGGTAGTATTCTCCTTCCTCTTGGTAGTTTCCGGTGCTAGCGTCTAAATTTAAATACAAGGTATAATCACTAAACAAACTCAAAGTCTATGCTAAGCACATCATTGTCTCACACAAACTATGCTAGGCACACTCATAAAGTAATTTGGTGCAGTGGTTTTCTTTGTTGAAGGAGGTACTTTCTTCTCATTACATGTGTAAATAATAATCTCTATTTAGTTCTTGAGAAAATAATTTCTTCTCATTGAAATCTTCTTAAGATTTAACTTCTCAAATAATCATGTATGAATTTAGATTGACCTAAGTCAAACACTCATTATAATTATTTGAGAAAGTGATTTAAATGAGATAAATCACCTCATACTATTTTATAATTCCTAAAATGATTTAATTCTCCAAAGATTCATATAGGAGTGTTTGGACCAGTGGTACAAACATCTCATGAACTCATTTGGACAAGATTTAAATGAAGGGAAATCCTCCATATGATTTACATAATAATTTTGGGACAATATTACTTACTAAACTAGCCATATTGTCCATTAATTACTCTAGGGCATGATCATGCAAAGTGACCACACCATCTTATTGCATAATCAATTAGTGTAAGTCAAATGTGAGCTATAGGAATTGGAATTAGTTCAATATCTCTTTTAACTAATTTTTAATAATTATTTGAATATGAAAAAGTTCATGCCTTCTTCTTTTTATCATTTTATTTCCACAATAGATCTCGAGGTGAGACTAGTGGCATTGTGTAGATAATTTCTTAAGCTTTCTAAACATATAAAGTTTGTTCAATTTGGCCAATCCAAACAGATTCTATGAATTTCCAAAGTTAAGTTCAGTATTGAATTCAAACTAAAATTGTTAAATGAGGTTTGAACTAAATAGGCCGGCGGGAAGACTAACTGGGCCAGATTCAAAACGGACGGCCCAAACCAGCCCAGTCTAGCCCAACCACGGTCCACAGATGCGCGGCGTGCTGACAGGGTGGGGTCCGTTCGTCAGCGACGTTTAAACACCGAAACGGTATGGGGCGAGGTGGTGCGTTGGATTAGAACACGGATCAACGGCTCGCGTTCATCGTCGTCTCCGACGAGAACCCGACGTGCGGCGGCGGCAGTAGGGGGTCGGAGAGCTCACCGTGGCTCCAGCTAGGGTTGGCAGTGGGCTTGACGAAGGTGTAGACGACGGCGATGCAGCCTGTAGCAGTGGCGAAGCTCGAGACTGCTTGGATCGACGGCGATTTCACCAGGGCTTCCGCGGCTCCGATCGCTCGATTGAGCTTGCTCCGGCGACGATTGAGGTGTCTAGCGGTGCGAGGCGAAGTGGTGGTGAGAGGTGGTCATGGTGGTGTGCTTGGTTTGGTCCGGGGAGTGCTCTATTTATAGGAGGGAGGGGGTGCTGCGGGGCAGTGAGCAAGTCGTCGTGGGCGCGACGTCTCCGGCGAGCTAGAGGGCTAGGCGATGACGCAGCGACGATCGCGAGGGTACGGCGAATCCGCGAGCGTCCATGGCGAGTTAATGCGAGGCGTACGATGGTCGGGGCCGTGCGCGCATCGTCGCGGCCGTGGCGGAAGGAAGCTTCCTCTCCGGCGGCGGTAGGCGCTAGGGGGTGACGCGAGCATGTCCGGCAAGCTCCGCGTGGCGAGAGAAGTACTACGGCGCGTGGATATGGTCGGGTACGGCGGGATTTGGCGAGTGCCGCGTGGACGTGTCCGTGCGCGTCCGTGCACTGGTGACGTCGCCATGCCGTTGGCGGCGTACCTGGAGCGTACTGGGCGCGGCGATGGCGGGTCGTGGCGTCGTCCTCGCGTTCAACGGCGGGTACGGGCGATCTTCTGGGATCATGGGCAACGCGTTTGGCAAGGTTGCTTAGGCTGGAGAGGCAGGGAGAGAGGGGGTGCATGTCGAGGGGCGACGTGGTCGGCATGGCCATGGCTGGCCATGTTCTGGTCGTGTCCATGGCGTGTTTTTGCCTGGGCTAGGTAGAGGAAGATCCAAGGCACTGGATTGAGCCAAGAATTGACCAAGGAGTGGTCTGGTTTGATCAATTTCAAAAATGTGATGATCTTGTTTTTATTAAAAAGTCTCTACTTTGCTTGATCCTAGCTCTTGATTCAAGATGAATTTGGTATGGTCCACTTTACAAAAGTTGTTCATTTTGTTGTATACTTGGATGACATGCAAAGAGTTGGAGGTGTTTAGTTTAGAAATTTTGAAATAGAGAGGCTCAAAGTGATGACCAGATTGTAATTGTCAAAAGTGACCATTATCTTATGTGAGCAAGTTTTAATTCTTGGCTTTGATTTAATTGAAGTTTCTTTGATTCTCAAAGTTGTAACAACTAATTAATAACATATTACCACTAGTGGTGAAGGCTAATTGGGGTCTAGGATCAAAGTTTATAAAAATATCATATGTCATATGTTAGGGTTTTTAGGGTTTTATTCTTATTTGATTTCTTTCTCTCTTTCATTTATTTGTTTGGTGATCATCATGGGATCACTCTAGGGTTGTGGAGTTTATCACATACACAAATTAACACTCATCATGGCATAGCACTCAAAATGCACAAGTCCTATGCAGGGCACTATATGAATTTTGAAAAGTTTTTGTTGGTTCTCAAATTTGGATAATTGGATTTGTTCTTCTTCCTTTATTTGAAAATTGAGGTGTTACACTTTACCTCTACGGTGGGGATGATGGGGGAGCCGCGGGAAATCTGTCGTTAAACATTTTCATCAATGTTTCCATTTGGGTTTGCATGGCGGACCTCAAGGATGTTTCCACCGACTTGAGATCATCCATGGAGACCGGCTTTGCGGCCCCCTCCGAGGGTTCATCATCCGGCATACTCTTAGGCGGTTAAGCCCGAAATAAGAGCCGAGGCTCTGATACCAATTGAAAGGATCGTATGCCGCACCTAGAGGGGGGGTGAATAGGTGCTAACCAATTTTTAGTTCTTTTTCAATTTAGGCTTGACACAAAGGTAAATTCTCTAGATATGCAACTAAGTGAATTTACCTATATGACAATACTAACAACTAAGCACGATATATCTACGCAATATATATAGGAGATAGAATGGGATAGAGGTAACCGAGAGTGGAGCACGCGATGACGCGGAGATGATTCCCGTAGTTCCCTTCCTTTGCAAGAAGGTACATCTACATTTGGAGGAGTGTGGTTGCTACGAAAGCCAAACCAACAGCCACGAAGGCTTCACTCAGATCTCCTGTGAGCAACGCCACGAAGGCCTAGCCCACTTCCACTAAGGGATTTCCTCGAGGCGGAAACCGGGCCTTTACAAGGTTCTTGGGGCACACATCCACAACCGAATTGGAGGCTCCCAAATCTGTAACAACACAACAATCAACAACAATACATCAACACAAATCAACTAGTGATCCAAAGAGGAACACTAGCAAGAGGGCCCTCAAACAAATGAGGGGGAATGTAAATCGCTTCGGTGAGGATGTAGATCGGTGTCTTCTCCTTCGAATCTCCAAAGATCAAGAGCTTTGGTTGGGGGAGGAAGGAGATCTTGCAAATCTTGTGTTCTTGAGGTGGCTCTAATGGTTGCGAGACTTGGCAGAATTTCTTCAATGATTGAGCAGGTTGGAAGGAAGAAGAAGGGGGTATAAATACCCCCTCTCAAAATCCAGCCGTTGGGAGCTTTCGAGGGCCGGATAATCCGGCCTAAGTTGGGGCCGGATAATCCGGCCCCCCAAAAAATCCGGCCTGGTGGAAATTCCGGTCAAATATCCGGGGAAAAATCCGGCCTCATGCCAGGGGAGTACTGAGCCGCGTCGCCTCTGGTCCTTAGCCAAATCTTGGGGGCCGGATATTTTGCAAATATCCGGCCCGGGTTATCTGGTGCGAAAATCCGGCCTTGAGGAATTTCCGGTCAAAAATCCGGCCAAAAGTCCGGGGCAGTACTGAGCTGAAATGCGTTGAGTACTTAGCCAAAATTTGGGGGCCGGATATTTTGCAAATATCCGGCCCGGATTATCCGGCCTGGTGAATCTGTTTCAACTTCCTTTTGACTTGTGTTTCCACACAAGACACTCACAAACATGTATGCATGTAATCTCTGCACCACTTCATCAAACATTGGTGTATCTCATATATTGACATCAAACACACCAAAATATAATATGTGAGAGATGTTCTTTCAATAGCCTTGGGTACTTTGACATGATGTTTGAGTAACAAATATGCTACCTTGAACAAACAAGATTATCTTAGTTGTCACTAGATAAATATATATTGGGTATATCCATCATATGATTCACCCAATGGTATGATCCCATTGCCATTTGACAAGAATGTCCATGATCGGGAAACCTTGATCATCGGATAACCAATGAGCTAGTCCGCATAAAAACGCACTAGAGACCCTGGTTGTTTACATATCACACGTGTATCAATGTTTCTGATTAATACAATTATAGCATGTCATGAAACTTATTATGAACTATTGTCACTCTTTATCGCCTTGATCTCTTGATCCATCATTCGCTGAGGTTGCTTGTCGTAGGTGATGAATGCCTATTGGGTCTCATCATTGTCGAAGAAATACATGCATGTATCCCTTATAATCATCAACACTTATAAGTCCATACTACTCACCGATGATGTACGCCAAAGAGATCCATACGAAGGAGCTCTAATGGCCTAGTCATTGTGATAATATACATGAAAATTTCTTGTATCCTTTCCAGTTTTCGATGTCTTTCTCAAAGGATGTATCGGCTGGTCCAACAATATACTCATCCTTCTGAAGATCTTTAAGATTTCCCATATCAGCATGGGCTAGTCTACTAGTATGGCATAGCCATCCTACTTATGTCATGTCGTTAAACATGTATTAAGAGCAATTCCAATAATATACTACCTCCGATTCAAGGAATAAGACGTCCTAGTTTTACGTGTTTTTCGTTTGACTAAGTATTACTTCAAATATATAAAGATTGTTTGTATGAAATTAACATCATTAGAAAGTGCTTTTCAATACGAATCCAACGATACTAATTACATATAATATAACCAAGATTTTGTTGCTCAATTTTTATGATCAAAGTACATCTTGGAATACGCGTGCGCCTTATTCCTTGGGACGGAGGTAGTAGCCAACTGCTGACTATAACAAGATGCAATGTTATTTTTAGTCACCATATAGCTAATATGTGCAATATTTGGCTATAAGAATGAAATACTTTACTAACATATGGTCCACCTTTCACTCTCACAAAGTGTCTAGAAGCACGTCCAAAAGTTGGCTATTGCATAAGAACCCACCTTCCTTCTCCTCTTCTCTCTCTTCCAAATCATCTAAAATATATTATTTAATATCTTGTAGTCAGCTGACTAGACTTTATTGTACTTGTTTTAAATTGGATGGTCTTCTTCGAGAAATCAACCACGTAAATGTTGTCTTTGGCATGTCCGACAGTCGTTTTAAGATTGTCTCTCCAGTAAAACTTGCACATAATGCGAAGAGAATAAAGTGTCATAATCGACATGTCGGCAGTTTGCTAAACAAAAATCAAATTACAACCCAAGGCCGCAATAACTCTCTAGGAATACAAATTCTGGTCTGAACTGAAGTGTAGGTTGGGCTATACACGAAACATGGCAGTCAGCCCTCCCTCTCTGCACGAAACATGGCAGCCATCCTTGCTACTTCCTCGATGCCGCCTCCCCTCCCTCTCTGCACACGCACGCACGGGTAAAACAGCGACCATACAACAGCGGCTGCGTGTGCGTCCCCCCGCGCGTACAGGCACATCTCGCTTACTCAGGGTATCTCCAGCGGCGCGATGTAAATCGATATCTGCGAGCGTCCGTTTACATCGTCTGACGGACACGAAAATAAGCGCGAGACGCGAATTATCCGTTTGCGTCGGAGGCCTCCCAGCGATCCGACGCATTTTGGACATCCTAGTGTGATTTTTTTTTTTTTGCATTCTTTTCCTTTTTATTGAAGAACTACCCAATTTGTATGAATGATTACTCGTAGACAACTAGCGCGAAAACAACTAGTACTGATTACTCGAATCGAACAAATTCAAACATATTTAGCATACAAACTATAGAATAAATTTAAAAACAAAGAAACTATAAGCTAATTCTTGGCCTTCTTATCAGAAGGTCCTGCTTCGTCGTCCTCACTCCTGCGCCTCTTGCTTGTCACCTCCTCGTCGGAAGAGGAACTGCCGGACGACGCGTCCATGGAGGACTTCGAGTCTGACGAAGGGACGCCGTCGTCGTCATCGGTGAACGGACGATGACGCGCCGCCCGCGCTGCGCCCTTGCCCGGGCCTGGCCTCCTTCCTTGCCGCCCCCTTGTCGTCCGCCGCCTCCTGTGCCTCCAGCCGGACGAACCTAGCGCCGGAGTCCTCCTCCTCCTCGTCCTCGCCGTCGCTGCCAGCGGCGCCTCCGTCTTCCTCCTGGCTATCGTTGGCATCGGCACCTCCGTCCTCACTCGGCGTGGAGGCAGGGTCGCTGGGCGTGGAGCCCGGATCGCTTGGCGTTGCAGGGCTTTCCCACCAATGCAGCCATCCCGGCGACTTGCCCTCTCTCTCTCCGAGTCTGATGGCAGGGTGTAGTCGCTCATGGCGTCTGGCTAGCCGGTGTTGGAGAAGAAGAAGAACAAGAAGCAGGCGGTTCGACGTGAAATATAGTACACGTAGGGGTTATATTCTGTGGGGTTAACGGCAGCGCGTATAACAAAGAGGCATGCGGTTGCTCTTCCGCGGCGGTTCGGCGGTCCATTCCGGCAGTTGGCGGGTTGATCGGCGCGGTTGCCACTCCGGCGGTTGACATTCGCATGCTTGATGTGCTTTAGTTCGAGGTGATCTTGGCTTTTCTTTGAGCCCTCGCTTCCCCCACGGGCCCGACTGGCAGCGAACACGCATTAGGATATGATTTGGGCTCTTGGCTTTTCTTTGAGATGATTTGGGCTCTTGGCTATTTTAACCTAACCATTAGGATATGGTTAGAGCAACTCTAACACGCCTTAAAACTGTTAGGGCAATATGCTTGTTGTATTACCAGGGGACCAAAGGCCACAATATATAGTACATGTACAGGTGCACATATGCAGAAAGCCCCCTAACATATGGGAAACAACAATCCCCTCAAACTGAGTTTGGAGAGTAAGAAATCATGCTGCGCTCGAGTCTGGGCATTCGTAAAGAAATCCGCCAACTGCAAATTGATAACCCACAAGTATAGGGGATCGCAACAGTCTTCGAGGGAAGTAAAACCCAATTTATTGATTCGACACAAGGGGAGCCAAAGAATATTTGTAAGCCTTAACAACGGAGTTGTCAATTCAGCTGCACCTGGAAATAGACTTGCTCGCAAGAGTTTATCAGTAGCAATAGTTTTATAGCAGTAGCAGTAGTGAAATATCAGCAGCAGTGTAACAAAGACAGCAGTAGTGATTATAGTAAACAGCAGGATTAAAATACTGTAGGCACAGGGATGGATGAACGGGCGCTGCATGGATGAGAGAAATCATGTAACAATCAAGGTAGGGCATTTGCAGATAATAATAAAATAGTATCCAAGTACTAAACAATCCATAGGCGTGTGTTCCATATATAGTCGTACGTGCTCGCAATGAGAAACTTTGCACAACATCTTTTGTCCTACCAGCCGGTGGCAGCCGTGCCTCTAGGGAATCTACTGGAAATTAAGGTACTCCTTTTAATAGAGCACCGGAGCAAAGCATTAACACTCCGTGAACACATGTGATCCTCATATCACCGCCTTCCCCTCCGGTTATCCCAATTTCTGTCACTTTGGGGCCTCGGGTTCCGGACAGCAATATGTGTATACAACTTGCGAGGTAAGATCATAAAACAATGCATATTATCATGAAACAATAACATGTTCAGATCTGAGATCATGGCACTCGGGCCCTAGTGACAAGCATTAAGCATAACAAGTTGCAACAATATCATAAAAGTACCAATTACGGATACTAGGCACTATGCCCTAACAATCTTATGCTATTACATGACCAATCTCATCCAATCCCTACCATCCCCTTCAGCCAACAGCGGGGGAATTACTCACACATGGATGGGGAAACATGGCTGGTCGATGGAGAGGCGTCGGTGGTGATGATGGCGAAGATCTCCTCCAATTCCCCGTCCCAGCGGAGTGCCAGAACGGAGTTTCTGGTCCCGAGACGGAGTTTCGCGATGGCGGTGGTGTTCTGGATGTCTTCTGGCGATTTCGTCTAACCCCCATGCGTTTTTAGGTCGAAGCCCTTAAGTAGTCCAGAGGGGGGCACCTGGGGCTGCCCAAGGCGCCTCCACCATAGGCCGGCGCGGCCCAGGGGCCTGCCGCACCGCCTGGTGGGGTGGCTGCCTCGTGGCCCCCCTCCTTCTGGTCTTCTGGCTCCGTTATTCTTCTGTGAAAATAGGCCCATTGGAATTAATCCCGGGGGTTTTCCTGAAAGTTGAGTTTCTGCACAAAAACGAGACACCAGGGCTATTCTGCTGAAAACAGCGTTAGTCCGTGTTAGTTGTATCCAAAATACACAAATTAGAGGCAAGACAATAGCAAAAGTGTTCGGGAAAGTAGATACGTTTTGGACGTATCAACTCCCCCCAAGCTTAGCTTATTGTTTGTCCTCAAGCAATTCAGTTAACAACTGAGTGCGATAAAAGAACTTTCACGAACACATTTGTTCATATGATGTAAATATTCTCATGATATAGACAAGTACTTAGGCAATTCATAATAAGATACATGGAAATAAAGTCATCTAATAGCTATGTCAATCATGGAAAATGTACCAACAAATTAATAATAAGCATCATGAATCATGTCTATCAGCAAGATTGCAATGTTCATAAAAGGATATGATGAAGTGGTATCTCGCTTGCCCGTATTTGTACAGCAAAACATAAATGCTCGGGCACCTTCGAAGTTCATGGGAAGACTGGAAGTAGAGACTATCAAAGATAAAAGCATCAAGGTTATACCACAGTTAATCACATTTTAGGACAAGCATATTATACTAAGAATGACAGTTGTGCTCTCAAGAAGGTGCTCAAAGAAAGGATGGAGACTCAATGTAAAAGTAAAAGATTGACCCTTCGCAAAGGGAAGCAGGGATTAACATGTGCTAGAGCTTTTCATTTGTAAAACAGGAGTAAAATTATTTTGAGAGGTGTTTGTTGTTGTCAACGAATGATAGTGGGTACTCTAACTACCTCGTCAACCAGACTTTCAAGAGCGGCTCCCATGAAGGACGTTATTTCTACCAGCAAGGTAAATCATCCCTCTTCTCTTTTGTTTACACATATATTTTAGTTTCATTATGGATGACACTCCCCCCAACCTTTGCTTACACAATCCATGGCTAACCGAATCCTCGGGTGCCTTCCAACATTCACATACCATGGAGGAGTGTCTATTTGCAAATTAAGTTGCTTACTCGATAAATCAGGGCAAAACATGTGAAGAGAATTATTGATGAAAGTTAATTAATTGGGGCTGGGAACCCCGTTGCCAGCTCTTTTTGCAAAATTATTGGATAAGCGGATGTGCCACTAGTCCATTGGTGAAAGTCTGTCAGGAGTAAATGACAAGGTTGAAAGATAAACACCACATACTTCCTCATGAGCTATAAAACATCGACACAAATTGAGAAGTATTTTGAAGGTTTAAAGGTAGCACATGAGAATTTACTTGGAATGGTTTGAAATGCCATGCATAGGTATTTATGGTGGACACTTTAGAATAACTTGGTTTTCAGGGGTTTGGAAGCACGAGCAGCGTTCCCGCTCAGTACAAGTGAAGGCTAGCAGTAGACTAGGAAGCGACAATCAAGAGAGCAATAACTGTCATAATCATGCTTGCGGCAAAATAAATTAACGGAGGCATAAAAGTGATACAAGAACCCTGAGGCAAAGTAAATCATCGAGGCTTAATTGACTTTTGTTCAGTCATATGCATGCGTGAGCATGTGCCAAGTTGGTTCAAGTGAATTATTCAGAGGAGGATACCACAATGTCATACCTATCTATGAATAAAACAATGCAAGCAAATATTTATGATATGCTACTCATATTAATAAATTGGCGCTAAACATGAGAGATCATGAACCAACTAAGCATGCTCACATGGATGAGTATATGTACAAAAATGAAAACAAATAGAGTTCATACCAGCCTCTCACCACAGTCGAATTGTCGTAGATCGTCATTATTGCCTTTCACTTGTGTAGCTTGAATAATATGAAATGAAAGCCAAGCTCCAACCACCGAAGACCACTGAACTCCATAATGAACTTTTACAAAACCAGAGAATAACAACAAATATTTTTGGTGTTTTTGAATTGGAAACAAGAACGAAAGAAAATAAGCAAACAAAGCAAAATCTTTTTGGATTTTCTTATAGCAAACCAACGATAGCAAATAAAGCAAAGTAGGAACACGAAACCAAAATAAGCAAATGGTAAAGAGAGACAACAGAAATATTTTTGGTCTTTTTGTGTTTTAGGAAAGAAACAAAGCAAAAACAAGAAAATGAAAACTAAAAGAGCCACATAAACACAAAGCAGCAGAAATTCGTCAAACTTGACAGCAGTACAGTAATCGATTTTTACAAAAATCTTCCGCTGCTCAGCTCGAAAAGTGCTCAACTAATGAAAGTTAGATAATAACCTGGGGAACATGCACAAAAATTGGCTTCGTAAAATAATGTTCTGGCTGTTTTTGAGATTTTTTTGGTATCAGTCCAGAATCTGTTTTCAAACAGCACTTCCCCAAATATCATCTCCCTTTTATTAGAAACCACTTTAAGAAGCTAAACAAGTATGTACAAGTATCCAGCAATTATAATATGCAATGAATGAGTGATGCCGGTATACCTCCCCCCAAGCTTAGGCTTTTGGCCTAAGTGGATATCAATCCCAGCGAGGGTCAGGGTTCCACGCCAGTGGATCGTACATGGTGTAGTCATAATAAGGTCCCTGTGCAGAAGAAAAGGGTGAAGTCTCCACATTCCCAAAATGTTGATGTGAAGAGCTCGCTGCATCGGATGACAAGTCGAGGTGTTCCTCGGCCTCCTCCGCGATGTCCCCTGCATGATGGCCATCCCCCTCTATGTATGCATTTAGTTCCTCTTCCGTGACCGACCAATTTTCCCTGGAAGCAAGGTTAAACAAAGCAGGTGCAGGCAATCCTACTAGTTTTTCAGTTCTTTTAGTTGTTCTCCAATTTTTCTTGTAAAATGTTATCTCATAAGACAGGTTACTCAGATTAGATCGGTTAGAAACAAAGTAATATTTTATCATTGAAACAATATCGAGTTTCTCTACAGAAAGCTGAACATCAAGAGGGTGAGGTTCTACACCATGCATAGCTAATAAACGAGAGGCGATGAGACCTCCACAAATTCCTCCCTTCTCACGGTTAGTAGCAAGTCTAAAGGCTATCAAAGCACCCAAATTATAAGACCTATCATTTTGCAATGCAGCAGCTAGGAAAGCCAAATCCTGGATAAATAACTTATTTGCATTCTGTCTAGCAAGAACGCACTTGGTGATGAAATAAGCAAAGTAGCAAATAGCTGGGAGTTGAATGCTACGAATTTTACCACTCTCTTTTGAGAAGCTTCTCCCTTCACAGATCATCTTGTATAGACTCAAGAGTTCCTGCGGCAACCCCCTAATCTTCTCACAAGATCCCCATTGTGGTACTCTAATAGCTGCACAAAAATCAGCAAAAGGCAAGTCGATGGTTTTATTATAAATTTTATATCGAACCATGGGGTTAGGTTGGGACCAATAGAATTCAAAATCCTGCACCACCGACATGGTTAGTTTTGCATATTGGTAAGGTTCACCAACAACAAAACTTTCCAACCCTGCATTGGAAATCAGATTTTGAACATCTCGCAAGATTCCTGCACTCCTCATAAAATCAGTGCATGGGTAGTACGAGGGGTATACTCCCTCTTCGCGGTGAACTCTCATAACTTGTTTCACCTCCAATTCTTGTTGGTTGAGTTGGTGCCTATTCCACTTCATTTTTCTGAAATTTTTCAACAAACATTATAAAAGTTGATTTGGAGACATATCATTGAGGGAAACTACTATAGGAACTTGGTAGAGTACTAAACATGCATCAAAACTAATTTTTACAACTTAGAACAAGCATGCAAGCTCACTTAACATGTTACCTACAGCAGCAAAATATTCAAGATATACTCAACCAAACAAAATTCTATTTGGATAATCGGAGGAGTCACATACCGGAGAGCAAATGTGCCAAATTTCGTACAGTAAATCTAGGCTGAGCAAAGAGATCGAGAAATCTTGAGCTCTTGAGCGAAACGCGAGTGAGAGAAAGTGAGTACGAGTTTTTTCGGGAGAGAGAGTAGAATGGGAGGAAGAGATGAGTTAGTGGGGCAAGGAGGGGCCCACACCACAGGGTGGCGTGCCCCCCTTGCTGGCCGCACTGGCCCATGGGGTCCAGCCCCAGGGTGCCCCACTGGTCAGCACCTGGTGCTCCCAGGTAGCTCTTCGAAAAATAAGACCAACGGTATAATTTTTGTAAATTTTTGAGAACCTTGAAAAACGCACATTTCTGGGTGTTAAAATTATTATTACAGGGCAGAAAAAGATTTTCAAACCTCTAAACAATTAAAGCATTTTGCAAAACAAGTAGTGCTACAGCAAGTAAAGCAAGTGGAGAAGGAAAGAAATGTTGTTTAGCTCTTCTATGCATATAAAATGTAATTGTTAACAAGGTTTATCAAGTCTTGCTACCAAATAAATCTTACATGACATAAGAAGAAATAAACCTCAAATCAATCATGTTACCTTGTATTGAATTGATATGGATCCAATCATAATACTTTGATATCCTTGCTTAGGCTCATATATAGGACAATCAATAGTTCCCACTTTGATAGTTCTCACATTATAAATTGTATTAACTCCACATACTTTATCAATCCTCTTGGGAAAATAAACAGTATGCTCCTTGTCATCGACATTGAAAGTAACTTTTCCTTTATTCCAATCAATAACAGCCCCTGCGGTGTTAAAAAAAGGTCTCCCAAGAATAATAGACATATTGTCATCCTCAGACATTTCCAACACAACAAAATCGGTTAATATTAAGATATTATTAGTAACTTGAACATGAACATCCCCACATATACCAACAGGAATAACAGTAGATTTATCAGCCATTTGCAAAGATATATCAGTTGGTATCAACTTATCTAAATAAAGTCTCTTATAAAGAGAAAAAGGCATAACACTAATACTTGCTCCCAAATCACATAGAGCAGTTCTAACATAATTATTCTTGATGGAACAAGGAATAGTCAGTATACCTGGGTCGCCCAGCTTCTTTGAACTTTGCCATTGAAAGAGTAATTAGCAAGCATAGTGGAAATCTCCTCATTAGGAATTTTCCTTTTGTTAGAGACAATATGTTTCATATACTTTGAATACGGAGGCAGTTTAATAGCATCAGTCAAAGGGATTTGCAGGAACAAAGGTTTCATCCAATCACAAAATTTATTATAGTGTTCTTCTTCCTTTGATTTTAGTTTCTTAGCAGGAAAAGGCATTTGCTTTTGAACCCAAGATTCCTTTTCATTACCATGTTTCTTAGCAATAAAATCTTCTTTAGTATACTTTTTATTTTTAGCAAGCTTTTCAGGTTCATCTTCAACCTCCTCTTTATCAGAAGCAGCATTATTATCATTATCTTTATCATGTTCATTACCACTTTCAGTTTCAGCATGAGAAATAGAAATATTATTAGGATCATTAGCAGGCTCAGAGGATTCTACAACAGTTTTATGTTTCTTCTTCTTTTTCTTAGAAGGAGCACTAGTTTCAGTTTGTTGAGAATCTTGTTCAACTCTTTTGGGATGCCCCTCGGGATATAGAGGATCCTGAGTAGAAACACCACCTCTAGTTGTTACTTCATAAGCATGTTTTTATTTAGAACTATTTTTTAACAAGTCATTTTGCACTTTAGTAAGTTGATCAATTTGATTTTGAACCATATGAAAATGTTTAACAAGCATCTTAACATCATTGGAGGTTCTCTCCACAATACCATGCAATTCACTAATAGCTCGAGAATTTTCCATTAAATGATTCTCTATTCTCATATTAAAATTATCTTGCTTAACAATATAATTATCAAACTCATCTAAGCATTGATCAGGAGGTTTTGAGTACGGAATATCTTCCCTACTAAAGCGTTGAAGAGAGTGTACCTCAATCATGGATGAAGGGGGAGTTATCTTACATAAATCTTCTATGGGAGGTAAATTCTTCACATCTTTGGATTTAATACCCTTCTCTTTAAGAGATTTCTTGGCTTCCCACATATCTTCATCATTTAATTTAATCATACCCCTCTTCTTCAATATTGGTGTTGGGGTTGGTTCAGGTGTATTCCAATCATCATGATTTCGGCCTATTCTAGCCAATAATTCTTCAGCGTCGTCTGGAGTTCTTTTCCTGAAAACACAACCAGCACAACTATCCAGGTATGCCCTAGACTCAATGGTTAGTCCACTATAAAATATATCAAGTAAATCATGCTTTTCCAAATCATGTCCAGGCCGAGCTCTGATAAGAGAGCAAACCCTTGCCCAAGCTTCAGGCAATTTCTCTCCATCTTCCTGGTCAAAACTATAAATTTTCTGCAAAGCAATATGTTGAGAACTAGCAGGAAAGTATTTCCAAAAGAAAACATCAAGCAAATCACTTGGACTATCAATAGAATCAGGAGGCAAACTATTATACCAAGTTTTAGCATCATCCTTTAATGAGAAAGGAAAAAAATTTAGCAACAAAATAAGTACGCTTCTTAATATCATCAGAAAATAAGCTACTCAAAGTAGAAAACTCATTCATGTGTTCTACAGCACATTCTTTTTCAATACCACAAAAAACTGTTTTCTCAACAATAGATATATGAGATAAATCAAGAGAAAAATCATAATCCTTATCCTTAATATTTATAGGAGATGTGGCAAATTTAGGATCAGGAGACAGTTTATATCTAACAATATGTTGTGCAAGAAGCTTTTTAATATTACTTGTACCAGTAGTAGCATTGCATTTATCAATAAAATCATCATCAAGTTCTACATAATCTTCATCAAGATCATCACTAGAGTATTCAACGAGACTCGGGTGAATCAACAGGTGTAGCAGCATTTTCATTAGGAATTTCGAGTACTTTCAATTTGTCTAGACCTAGCAATCGTAGCATCTAGAAAAGATCCTAATGAACCATCATTATCAAGCACAGCGAAGCATCATCAAAATTATAAGAGGAATTTTCAGATTCAGCGAAGTACCGAGCATTTGAAACTTGTGGTGGTGAAACAAGTTTACTTATCACGAGATGGTGAATCAAGAGCAACGAGAGGTACTCAGAGTTGTACCTTTTCTTGTAGTGGATGGTAATATGGCGACTTTAGTATCGCGAGGTTTACCCATCATGGAGAATTTGTAGTGAACAATATCAATCCAAGTGAACTTGCAAATAAAGCTATGCTCCCCGGCAACGGCGCCAGAAAATAGTCTTGATAACCCACAAGTATAGGGGATCGCAACAGTCTTCGAGGGAAGTAAAACCCAATTTATTGATTCGACACAAGGGGAGCCAAAGAATATTTGTAAGCCTTAACAGCGGAGTTGTCAATTCAGCTGCACCTGGAAACAGACTTGCTCGCAAAAGTTTATCAGTAGCAACAGTTTTATAGCAGTAGCAGTAGTGAAATATCAGCAGCAGTGTAACAAAGACAGCATTAGTGATTATAGTAAACAACAGGATTAAAATATTGTAGGCACAGGGATGGATGAACGGGCGTTGCATGGATGAGAGAAATCATGTAACAATCAAGGTAGGGCATTTGCAGATAATAATAAAACGGTATCCAAGTACTAAACAATCCATAGGCATGTGTTCCATATATAGTCGTACGTGCTCGCAATGAGAAACTTTGCACAACATCTTTTGTCCTACCAGCCGGTGGCAGCCGGGCCTCTAGGGAATCTACTGGAAATTAAGGTACTCCTTTTAATAGAGCACCGGAGCAAAGCATTAACACTTATTGAACACATGTGATCCTCATATCACCGCCTTCCCCTCTGGTTATCCCAATTTCTGTCACTTTGGGGCCTCGGGTTCCAGACAGCAATATGTGTATACAACTTGCAGGTAAGATCATAAAACAATGCATATTATCATGAAACAATAACATGTTCAGATCTGAGATCATGGCACTCGGGCCCTAGTGACAAGCATTAAGCATAACAAGTTGCAACAATATCATAAAAGTACCAATTACGGATACTAGGCACTATGCCCTAACAATATTATGCTATTACATGACCAATCTCATCCAATCCCTACCATCCCCTTCAGCCTACATCGGGGGAATTACTCACACATGGATGGGGGAAACATGGTTGTTCGATGGAGAGGCGTCGGTGGTGATGATGGCGAAGATCTCCTCCAATTCCCCGTCCCGGCGGAGTGCCAGAACGGAGTTTCTGGTCCCGAGACGGAGTTTCGCGATGGCGGCGGTGTTCTGGATGTCTTCTGGCGATTTCGTCTAACCCCCGTGCGTTTTTAGGTCCAAGCCCTTAAGTAGTCCAAAGGGGGCACCTGGGGCTGCCCGAGGCGCTGCCACCATAGGCCGGCGCGGCCCAGGGGCCTGCCGCGCCGCCTGGTGGGGTGGCTGCCTCGTGGCCCCCCTCCTTCTGGTCTTCTGGCTCCGTTATTCTTCTGTGAAAATAGGCCCATTGGAATTAATCCCGGGGATTTTCCTGAAAGTTGAGTTTCTGCACAAAAACGAGACTCCAGGACAATTCTGCTGAAAACAGCGTTAGTCCGTGTTAGTTGTATCCAAAATACACAAATTAGAGGCAAAACAATAGCAAAAGTGTTCGGGAAAGTAGATATGTTTTGGACGTATCCCAAATCTGAAGGCACATAATGAACCGCAACAACATCATCCTGTACATGTGCACGTGTGTAAAAAGGCATCAACACCGATATGCTTGGTCAGCTCATGCTTGACCGGATCACGTGCAATACTGATAGCACCTGTACTCGTCGGACAAAAGTGGAGTGGGTGTCGTAACAGAGACCCCAAAATCTGCAAGCAACCACCGTAACCAAGTCACCTCAGCAATCAACAAAGTCATAGCCCGCAACTCAGCCTCAACACTCGAACGGGAAACTGCGACTTGTTTCTTCGTCTTCCAAGCAACAAGCGAACCACCAAAAAACACACAGTAAGCAGAAAGCGAACGACGATCCGTAGGATCACTCGCCCACGTAGCATCCGAATAGCACTGGAGCTGGAGAGAGCTGGAATGGGGAAAGAAAAGGCGACGAGTGATCGTGCCACGGAGATAACGAAGAACACGGAGGAGATGACTATAGTGAACAGTGGTAGGAGCTGAGACAAACTGACTCAGAATATGAACAGGATAAGAAATATCAGGACGAGTGGCAGCAAGATAAACAAGACTCCCAACAAGATGGTGATAACGGGTGGGATCAGGAAGAGGATCACCATCAGTAGGATGAAGCTTAACATTAAGCTCCATAGGAGTATCGACTATGCGCTCATCCCCAAGAGCAGCACGAGCAAGAAGATCCTGAATGTACTTTTCCTGAGAGATAGAAAAGCCGTCAGAAGTGGAGGAAACCTCAATGCCAAGAAAATAGCGAAGAGGACCAAGATCAGTCATAAGAAACTGATCACGAAGACGATCCTTGACGAAGGCAATATACTCAGGATCATCACCAGTAATGATCATATCATCAACATAGAGGAGAATAAGAAGAGTACGTCCACGAGGAGAAGTATGAACGAAAAGTGCTGGATCATGAAGACTAGGAGAGAAACCAGCAGCAGTCACCACAGAGGCGAAGCGCTCAAACCAGGCACGAGGGGCCTGTTTGAGACCATAGAGAGAACGTCGAAGACGACAAACCATCCCATCGGGAACAGAATACCCAGAAGGAGGCTGCATGTAAACCTCCTCACTTAACTCGCCATTAAGAAAAGCATTCTGAACATCAAGCTGGGAGACAGACCAGCGGCGAACAGAAGCAACATCAAGAAGGGTACGCACAGTAGTCATATGAGCCACAGGGGCAAAAGTCTCATCATAGTCACGGCGGTGCTCATGCTGAAAGCCACGAGCCACAAGACGCGCTTTATAGCGCTCAAGAGATCCATCAGAGCGAGTCTCAATTTTATAGACCCACTTACACGTGATAGGACGGACACCAGAAGGGGGAGAAACAAGATCCCAAGTGCCAGTGCGCTCAAGCGCAGCAATCTCCTCAACCATGGCAAGCTGCCATTCAGGATGATGCTCGGCATCCCGATAAGAAGTTGGCTCGGAAACGACAGAGAGACCATACTGACTAGGAGAGTAACGAGCTGTAGCACGACGCTGACGGACAGGCCGTGAAGGGGGAAGGTCATCAGCGGAGGATAACTCATCAGAAGAAGAGGAAGAAGGGACAGCATCAGAAGGATCCAAAGCCGGAGAACGAGGAGTACTAGGTGGACTAGACGGAGGAGAGGATGGCCCCGAAGGGGGCGCATCAGGACTAGGAGGGGGAGGAGACGGGATAGCAGAGGGTGCATCCGGGAAAAGAAGAAAAGAGATATCATCCACCGGGTAAGTACCCGAGGTGGGACGAGGATAGAAGGGACGCGTCTCATCAAACGTGACATCATGAGAGATGCGCATCCGACGACCAACAGGGTCCCAACAGCGATAGCCCTTAGGCTCATTACTGTATCCGAGAAAAACACACTCAACAGACTGAGCGGTCAGCTTGGTGCGATCGCGGGGAGGGAGAAGAACATAGCAAACACAACCAAATAAACGAAGTGCCGAGTAATCTGGAGAGCAACCAGAAAAACGCTCGAGAGGAATGCCACCTTGAAGGGCAGTAGAAGGCTGAATGTTAATGAGGTAAGTCGACGTAGCGAAAGCCTCAGCCCAGAAATGTGGCGGAAGAGAGGAAGCAATCATCATAGCACGGGTAGTCTCAAGAATATGAAGATGCTTACGCTCGGCGACACCATTTTGAGCATGGGCGTCGGGACACGAGAACTGGGCAAGGGTGCCCTGCTCAGCAAGAACACCACGCATGTGCTGGGAGATATACTCTCCTGCATGTTGGAGATATGCCCAAGAGGCAATAATAAAATGGTTATTATTATATATCTTTGTGTTTATGATAATGTTTACATACCATGCTATAATTGTATTAACCGAAACATTGATACATGTGTGTTATGTGAACAACAAGGAGTCCCTAGTAAGCCTCTTGTATAACTAGCTTGTTGATTAATAGATGATCATGGTTTCATGATCATGAACATTGGATGCTATTAATAACAAGGTTATTTCATTATATGAATGATGTAATGGACACACCCAATTAATCGTAGCATAAGATCACGTCATTAAGTTATTTGCTATAAGCTTTCAATACATAGTTACCTAGTCCTTATGACCATGAGATCATGTAAATCACTTATACCGGAAAGGTACTTTGATTACACCAAACGCCACTGCGTAAATGGGTGGTTATAAAGGTGGGATTAAGTATCCGGAAAGTATGAGTTGAGGCATATGGATCAACGAGTGGGATTTGTCCATCCCGATGACGGATAGATATACTCTGGGCCCTCTAGGTGGAATGTCGTCTAATGTCTTGCAAGCATATGAATAAGTTCATAAGAGACCACATACCACGGTACGAGTAAAGATTACTTGTCGAGAGACGAGGTTGAACAAGGTATAGAGTGATACCGATGATCAAACCTCGGACAAGTAAAATATCGCGTGACAAAGGGAATTGGTATCGTATGTGAATGGTTCATTCGATCACTAAAGTCATCGTTGAATATGTGGGATCTATTATGGATCTCCAGATCCCGCTATTAGTTATTGGTCGGAGTGAGTACTCAACCATGTCCACATAGTTCGCGAACCGTAGGGTGACACACTTAAAGTTGGATGTTGAAATGGTAGAACTTGAATATGGAATGGAGTTCGAATATTTGTTCGGAGTCCCGGATGAGATCCCGGACATCACGAGGAGTTCCGGAATGGTCCGGACAATAAGATTCATATATAGGATGTCATTTTATGTGATTTAAAATGATGCGGAAGGTTCTATGGAAGGTTCTAGAAGGTTCTAGAAAAGTCCGGAAGAAACCACCAAGGAAGGTGGAGTCCCGGAGGGACTCCACCTCCATGGCCAGCCAACCCTAGAGGGGGAGGAGTCCCAAGTGGACTCCCCTAAAGGGGGCCGGCCACCCCCTCCATGGAAGGTGGAACTCCCACCTCTAGTGGGAGTCCTAGCTTGGGTAGGTTTCCCTATCATATGGAAGGTTTTGGGTTCGGGTCTTATTCGGAGACTTGTAGTCCAACCCTTGGGGCTTCCACCTATATAATGAGGGACAAGGGGAGGGGGCCGGCCACCCTAAGACCACAAGGTGGCCGCACCACCTAGATGGCCGGCGCCCCCCTATCCCCAAACCCTAGCCGCCCCACTCCTCCTTCTTCCCCGCACGCTTAGCGAAGCTCCGCCGGGATTCTCCACCGCCACCGACACCACGCCGTCGTACTGTCGGATTCAAGAGGAGCTACTACTTCCTCTGCCCGCTGGAACGGGGAGGTGGACGTCGTCTTCATCAACAACCGAACGTGTGACCGAGTACGGAGGTGCTGCCCGTTCGTAGCGCCGTGATCAAGATCTTCTACGAGCTTTTGCAAGCGGCAAGTGAACGTCTACCGCAGCAACAAGAGCCTCATCTTGTAGGCTTTGGAATCTCTTCAAGGGTGAGACTCGATAATCCCCTCGTTGCTACCGTCTTCTAGATTGCATCTTGGCTTGGATTGCGTGTTTGTGGTAGGAAATTTTTTGTTTTCTATGCAGCGTTCTCCTACAGTGGTATCAGAGCCGTGTCTATGCATAGATGGTTGCACGAGTAGAACACAATGGTTTTGTGGGCGTTGATGCTTTTGTTATCTTTAGTTTGAGTACTTTGCATCTTTGTGGCATAGTGGGATGAAGCGGCTCGGGCTAACTTTACATGACCGCGTTCATGAGATTTGCTCCACGCTCGACATGCAACTTGTATTGCATAAGTGGCTTTGCGGGTGTCTATCTCTCCTACTATAGTGAAGATTCAATTTACTCTTCTATTGACAACACTAGTATCACCGTTGTGGTTCATGTTCATAGGTAGATTAGATCTTACTCGAAAACCCTAAACCACGTAAAATATGCAAACCAAATTAGAGACGTCTAACTTGTTTTTGCAGGGTTTGGTGATGTGATATGGCCATGATGTGATGATGAATATGTATGAGATGATCAGTATTGTATTGTGGCAACCGGCAGGAGCCTTATGGTTGTCTTTAAATTTCATGTTGAGTAGTATTTCAAAGTAGTTGTAATAGTTGCTACATGAGGTGAACAACCATGAAGACGGCACCATGGACCTTGACGCTATGCCGACGATGATGGAGATCATGCCCGTTGATGATGGAGATCATGTCCGTGCTTTGGAGATGAAGATCGAAGGCGCAAAGATTAAAGGGCCATATCATATCACATATGAATTGCATGTGATGTTAATCCTTTATGCATCTTATTTTGCTTAGATCGCGATGGTAGCATTATAAGATGATCCCTCACATTAATATCAAGATAATAAAGTGTTCTCCCCTCGTATGCACCGTTGCACAGTTCGTCGTTTCGAAGCATCTCGTGATGATCGGATGTGATAGACTCAACGTTCACATACAACGGGTGTAAGCCATGTTGCACACGCGGAATACTAGGGTTTGCTTGACGAGCCTAGCATGTACAGACATGGCCTCGGGACAACGGAAACCGAAAGGTTGAACACGAGTCATATGGATGATATGATCAACATGTTGATGTTCACCATTGAAGCTACATCATCTCACGTGATGGTCGGTTTTGGTGTAGTGGATTTGGATCGTGTACCACTTAACAACTATGAGGGATGTTGTATTAAGTGGGAGTTCATTAGTAATTAGATTAAAACATGAACTAATTATCATGAACATAGTCTGAGTAGTATTTTGAATTAATTTTGTAGTATTGACATCCGTTTTTCTACCATGCGCTAGTCTTGTTATTGAGATAGAAATATTGTTAAAATCTTACAAGTAACTTTACGGATTGGAACCGTATTGTTAAAGAATCAAGAAATAATTAAGTCCTATTGAAAACTTTTAGTAAACCTCACATTGTTGATTTAGAGAGCTATAGTTTCAATTAGTACCTAAAGTTATCTTGTCTCCGTGAAACTTGAAGTTCAAATCTGTTTGAAAAGTAAGGAGCTGAAAATTTAGTTTTCAGAAATAATCAAGGTATGAGATATATATGATATCTAAGACCTTATTGCAAGATGATAGAATATAATTTGGTGAGACTACATAAAATCATAAGTTTTATGGGAATATACGAAGGTTGAAGATGCAAGACGTCTCAATCCTCCAACTATTGGGGCACTAACAATATTGGCATATCCATGAAGTGATCTTCCTTAGTATGCACTGTTGCTAAGACTCGTCGTTTCGAAGCATCACGTGATGATCGGGTGTTATAGATTCTACGTGTGCATACAACAGGTGCAAGCCAGATTTGCACATACGAATACTGAGGTTATACTTTATGAGCCTAGCATGTACAGACATGGTCTCGAAAAGTCTTCATGATATGATAATATTATGAGTGAAATTGTTCATCATATTAAAAGGTTACTAATAGTGAAATCCGGAACACTTGTCATATGATGATCAACTTCAAAAGTAAGAACCTCAAGGTTATTGGTATTTGACCAACAAACCTAGAAGTTATTGATGTTGAAGTGTTTTTCTGAATAATGAGGAAAGCTAAAAGAGAAACTACAAAAAGATTATTGGCAAAAAGAAAAGAAAAGACTAGAAAGTCTAGCTCAGGTGTATATAAATGATATACATGTTATGGTTGTATTCCTAGTTAAGTCACACTATGAAATTCTTGGGTATTAGTAATATATTGGTTGGTATGAAGTGTCATACAAAAACAACGCAATACAAGAATACTATGGCCTAAGTGATCGATAAGGAATATGGTAATAATGCACGTCCGGAACATAATAAAGTGTTATTATGTTTGTCGTTGGCATTCTACCTAACCCTTAGAATTTATAATAAAGAGCTTAATAAATTGTTATTTTGCTCTGGTCAAATAAAAACAATGAGTTGTTCAAATTATGACATTACTCCATGTACGATGGATAAGTTATTATAAATCTTAATGGTGAAACACATACACATAATACTGACGCTAAAATGCCATAAGGCAAATGATTTGAATTTCACTTATTTGTGGAACCTCCATTTAGGTCATGTTAGAAAGGAACGCATGAAGGAACTCCATGCAAATGGATTTTTGGAGTCATTTGATTTTTTGAATCGTTTGGCGCTTGCAAAATCTTTTCTAAAAAGTAATGACTGAAATACCGTTCATAGGCCGAGAGTTGAACGGGCAACTAACTTAGTGAAAACATACATATTGATATATGTGGTTCACTGGGCATAGTTGTGTGCGAGAGATTCTTCTACTTCATGAAAACTTCCAACAATGAATTGAATATATATGTGGATATATTCAATAAGGAAGAAGTTTGAAACATTTGAATGGATTCAAATAAATTTCAGCATGAAGTGGAAATCATCGTAATAGAAAAATCAAATATCTATGATTGGATCATGGTGGAAATATTTGAATTACGAGTTTTAGCGAACATCTAAGAGAGTTATGAAATTGTTCTACAACTCACGTTTCTTCGAGTATCATAGTGATGATGAAATATCCAAGAGATGTATCCAAACCTTGTTGGATCAATGATGAGATAAGATATTGACGCCATTATATTTTTGTGGATTATGCTTTAGTGACTACCGCTTTTACACTGAATAGAGCATCATCATGATCCGTTGAAATGACACCATACGAGTTATGGCATGGGTATGAACCCTGATAGTTTTTTCTTAAATTTTGGTATGCATAGCATAAGTAAATAAGTTTACAACCAAAATCGGATGAATATCTTTGTTGGTTATCCCAGAGATTTGATTGGGAATTCTTTCCACTATGGATACAAAGACAAAAGTGTTTGTCAATGTTTCTTATTTATTTCCAAGAAATTATTTCTAGCGAAGTATTTGAGTGGGAGGACAATAGAACTTGATAAAGGTTTATGAACCTGAGCATAATGATCAGAGTAGCGCAGCATCGGAATTGGTTCCGGAAGCGACCACGACAATCATGGCTCTCATGACTACAAAGTGTTTTAGCCATGGAGATCAAAGTACACATTGAACCTTTTAGGTATGGTTTACTTTGTGATCAAATAAATGATTTGTGGACAAAGGATTGATTTTGAACAATGATAAACCAACTACAAACAAAGAAGTTGTGATGGGCCCTGACTCCGTTAAAATGGCTATACGCCATAAAATCCAAGATAGATGAATACTTTTTGAAAGTAAATGGATCTATAAAATTGATGGACTTGAAAGAAATATCCTTGAAAAAGCTCGACTTGTCGAAAAGTTGTTTACGACAAAGTTCAAAGAGTTGACTACGATAAGATTAGATCTTTCGTAGCAATGCTTATAGTCTATGTGGATTATTCTAGTAATCACTACATATTTCTTTTATGAGATATGCTAGTAGGATGGCAAAATACATTACTTATCAGAAGTGTGTATTAAAGGTGTATACAAGATACAACCAAGAGTTTTGCTGGTCCGTGGAATACTAGATAGGTATACAAACTTCAATTGGATGAAGTAAGTATCGCGGAGTTGGAATCTTCACCGGATGAAATAGTCAAAGATTTTTTTGATTTCATCGGAGACGATGAAGAGGCTTGCATTTGCAAGAAATTAAGTGGGAGCGCTGAGACATATTTTTAATACTTTATGTAGATGACATATAGTTGGTTATAAATAATATAATTATATACTTGATTAAAAGGTTTCATTGAGAATTAATTTCAATGAAAGAATATGGACTGAAACATATTTAGTGTCAAGATCTATGAAGATAGATTGAAACACATAATAAGTTTAAGTCAAAGTACATAGAAAGGATATTGAAGTAGTTCAATATAGAAATATGAAGAAAATGTTCTTGTCATATGAAGTTTTAACAAGACTTGAGTGTATCTGACACTCAATGAGTAAAAACACATGAGTGATTTTAGATCACAATTAATATGTACACAATCAGATGTCCTGTGCTCTAAAATGTTAGGAGCATATACCGGAATGATTCATGTGATGATCATTGGACAAACGAGTAAGAATATCCCTGTGTGCTTTAGAAGAACCAAGGATACATATATAGTTTTATATAAGGTAATGACAAACAAATCGCTGTAAGGTGTTGCACCGATATTGGTTTGGTCACATATAAAAATAAATTTCAATCTCAATTAGGCTAAGTGTTATTTAAAAAGGTAGCACAATGAGATAGAAGTTGTCCATGCTAGATTTAGAAGAGTTCTAAATATTGTGACGGATTCTACAAAAGAAGGCAGAGTATATCATTGTTTTGACAATAACATAGGATGTTAAGTCAAGAGGTTCTTTGAGAACTTGGTGTAGTTCCGACGAGTCGAACTTTGAAGCTATATTGTGTGTGACAATATTAGTGACATATTTCAGACCGCGGAATTAAGGTTTCACCAGAAGACCAAACATATTTAATGCCGACTCATTTGGAAATGAGTGATGCGTTGAGACGCAAATGAATACAAAATACATACGTTTCTGAGCAAGTCAGATCCGTTGACCAAAACCTCTCCTGTGAGCAAAACATGATAAAGCACTGGAAGACCAAGGTGTTATATCTTTACAAATGTAAACTAGATTATTGACTCTAGTGCAAGTGGGAGACTGTTGGAGATATGCCCAAGAGGCAATAATAAAATGGTTATTATTATATATCTTTGTGTTTATGATAATGTTTACATACCATGCTATAATTGTATTAACCGAAACATTGATACATGTGTGTTATGTGAACAACAAGGAGTCCCTAGTAAGCCTCTTGTATAACTAGCTTGTTGATTAATAGATGATCATGGTTTCATGATCATGAACATTGGATGTTATTAATAACAAGGTTATGTCATTATATGAATGATGTAATGGACACACCCAATTAAGCGTAGCATAAGATCACGTCATTAAGTTATTTGCTATAAGCTTTCAATACATAGTTACCTAGTCCTTATGACCATGAGATCATGTAAATCACTTATACCGGAAAGGTACTTTGATTACACCAAACGCCACTTTGCGTAAATGGGTGGTTATAAAGGTGGGGTTAAGTATCCGGAAAGTATGAGTTGAGGCATATGGATCAACGAGTGGGATTTTTCCATCCCGATGACGGATAGATATACTCCGGACCCTCTCGGTGGAATGTCGTCTAATGTCTTGCAAGCATATGAATAAGTTCATAAGAGACCACATACCACGGTACGAGTAAAGAGTACTTGTCGGGAGACGAGGTTGAACAAGGTATAGAGTGATACCGATGATCAAACCTCGGACAAGTAAAATATCGCGTGACAAAGGGAATTGGTATCGTATGTGAATGGTTCATTCGATCACTAAAGTCATCGTTGAATATGTGGGAGATATTATGGATCTCCAGATCCCGCTATTAGTTATTGGTCGGAGTGAATACTCAACCATGTCCACATAGTTCGCGAACCGTAGGGTGACACACTTAAAGTTGGATGTTGAAATGGTAGAACTTGAATATGGAATGGAGTTCGAATATTTGTTCGGAGTCCCGGATGAGATCCCGGACATCACGAGGAGTTCGGAATGGTCCGGACAATAAGATTCATATATAGGATGTCATTTTATGTGATTTAAAATGATGCGGAAGGTTCTATGGAAGGTTCTAGAAGGTTCTAGAAAAGTCCGGAAGAAACCACCAAGGAAGGTGGAGTCCGGAGGGACTCCACCTCCATGGCCAGCCAACCCTAGAGGGGAGGAGTCCCAAGTGGACTCCCCCAAAGGGGGCCGGCCACCCCCTCCATGGAAGGTGGAACTCCCACCTCTAGTGGGAGTCCTAGCTTGGGTAGGTTTCCCTATCATATGGAAGGTTTTGGGTTCGGGTCTTATTCGGAGACTTGTAGTCCAACCCTTGGGGCTTCCAAGGGACAAGGGGAGGGGGCCGGCCACCCTAAGACCACAAGGTGGCCGCACCACCTAGATGGCCGGCGCCCCCCTCTCCCCAAACCCTAGCCGCCCCACTCCTCCTTCTTCCCCGCACGCTTAGCGAAGCTCCACCGGGATTCTCCACCGCCACCGACACCACGCCGTCGTGCTGTCGGATTCAAGAGGAGCTACTACTTCCGCTGCCCGCTGGAACGGGGAGGTGGACGTCGTCTTCATCAACAACCGAACGTGTGACCGAGTACGGAGGTGCTGCCCGTTCGTAGCGCCGTGATCAAGATCTTCTACGCGCTTTTGCAAGCGGCAAGTGAACGTCTACCGCAGTAACAAGAGCCTCATCTTGTAGGCTTTGGAATCTCTTCAAGGGTGAGACTCGATAATCCCCTCGTTGCTACCGTCTTCTAGATTGCATCTTGTCTTGGATTGCGTGTTTGCGGTAGGAAATTTTTTGTTTTCTATGCAACGTTCTCCTACACTGCAGAGTCGGCACGAAACACACGAATAGGCGTGGAATATTGAGTACGAACCATGGCTGCAAAACGCTGATAAATAGAAAGCACCTCACTGCGAGAGTGCATAAGAAGCAACCAAGTGTATCGCGAAAATTCATCAATAAACAATATATAGTATCGATGACCCCCTTTCGAAGGAAAGGGAGCCGGACCACAAACATCCGAATGAACTAAATCAAAAGGTCGCTGAGATACAGATGCACTAGTAGGATAGGGAAGCTGAATCTGTTTGCCTAGCCTACAACCCTGACACGAATGCAAAGACACATCTCCTGAGACAGACCCCAGAAGACCACGACGAACTAATGACGATAAACGGGAGCCACAGAGGTGACCCAACCAATGATGCCACTGCTGAAAAGATCCAATGACAGAAGTAGCAACCGCAGAAGAACTGGCAGATGAAGTGGCAGCAGAAGGAACGTGAAGCCAGTCTAACTCCCAGAGCCCCGGGGACTCAAGGCTGCGAGGGCCAGCTCCAACCAGGGCCTGAGTACGGCGGTCCTGAACAGCACAAAAATCAGCATCAAGAATGATGCGACAAACAGAATCAGTAAGCTGACTAGCAGAAAACAGGTTCATCTTAAAACTAGGAACATGAGTGATAAGGGGTGGCCCGATCTTCTCAGTAAGCGACGGGTGTTGATGAACACGTGATGGTAGCAGCGGATGAAATCGATGATGATGAGGAGGATAACTTGTATGACGCGACGAAGTCTCTCGATTGATTCCTGATGCCAATGCAACAGCTCTCAACCCTGCAAGATATTCGCAACTCCACACACTTGCGCACGTAGCCGCCGACCACGAAGCGGTAGGTTGCAATCTTCTAATCCCCAATGGAACAGCAGATCACACAAACTTTCAGTAACATAAAACTCCAGATCGCAACGAATTGGAGAGTTGGGGAACAATAGTTTTGCTTAGCAAACAACTATGAACTAGGGTTTATCTTAAACGTGGTCTAAAGCAGCTAGGGGGCGTCCTGGGCACTTATATAGGTGTACGGGATGAGTTACAGTCGAAAAGATACAAAAATAACCGACCCGGAATAGATCCGGTCGAGACAGACTCGGACTGGTCCGGTCGGGATCCGGTCAACCGGGCTGTGGACCGGGCTGTCCGGTTTGTGGTCCGGTCAACCGGGCTGTGGACCGGGCGGTCCGGTCGGTGGTCCGGTCAACCGGTCGGAAACCGGAAGCTGCGAGGTTTCCGGTCTCGCCCGTACGATAAATTTCCTCCGGTTGGTGGCCGGTTTACGTCCGGTCGGCCGGGCCGGGACCGGGCGGTCCGGTCCGAGGGCCGGTCCGACCGGGTTCCGGACCGGCCTGGACTTCTTCTTCTCCTCTCGCGCATTCCTCCCGCTCCTCCCTCGCGCGTCCATGAGATATCTTCATGTCCGGCTCCATGTCCGGCTTCACGGCCCTCTTGACGTCCGTCTTCATGTCCAGCTGCTCCTCTCCTCGTGCGATGCTTGCCTCCTCTTGATACCGATGATACATAAGTAATAGGACTTAGGCGAGTATAAAGTTCTCATCAATCAAAGTATCGTTTAGGAACAAGTTCACCTGTTGTTTAAGTAGCTTCGCACGAGCTCTTGTAATTGGTCCAATCCGAACTTCATTGGACTTGAGCTTCACAGAAGGTTCATCTTCATTTGCTAATGACGGAGGTAGTAGTGAGGTAGGGATGTCCTCATCATCTCCCCCCTTCAAAAGGCGTCGACCCCGACGCTCCAAGGTCTTCTCCGTCATATGGTGTCAAATCAGCAACATTGAAAGAATTACCGACACCAAACTCATCATCTGGAAGATCTATCGAGTATGCATTATCATTGATCTTGGCAAGCACTTTGTAAGGACCAGCACCACGAGGCTTCAACTTAGACTTCCGCAGCTTCGGGAACCTATCCTTGCGAAAATGTATCCAGACCATATCACCAGGCTTGAACAACATCTCTTTGCGCTTCTTGTTCATTCTTGCAGCATTGCTCTTGCCTTTCTTCTCGATCAACTCTTTAGTCTTCACATGGATCTTACGCACAAAATCTGCCCTCTTGGATGCCTCCATATTAACTCTCTCATGTATGGGCAAAGGCAACAAGTCAAGTGGAGTAATGGGTTTGAAACCATACACCACCTCAAAAGGACACAGCTCCGTGGTAGAATGTACCGCCCTGTTGTAAGCAAACTCCACATGCGGCAAACACTCTTCCCACTCCTTCGGGTTCTTCTTGATCATGGATCTCAACAATTGTGACAAGGTTCGATTCACCACCTCAGTTTGACCATCAGTTTGGGGATGACAAGTAGTACTGAACAGTAGCTTTGTCCCCAGCTTTCCCCAAAGTGTCTTCCAGAAGTAGCTCATGAACTTCACATCACGATCAGAAACAATAGTCTTCGGGACTCCATGTAGTCGAACAATCTCCCTGAAAAACAGGTTAGCAACATGCGACGCATCGTCGCTTTTGTGGCAGGCAATAAAGTGTGACATTTTAGAAAATCTGTCCACTACCACAAATATAGAATCATGGCCTCTTTTAGTACGCGGCAAACCCAACACAAAATCCATACTAATATCTTCCCAAGGTGTAGTAGGTGCCGGTAAAGGAGAATACAAACCGTGACGCTTCAGCTTGGACTTGGACTTGTTGCAAGTAATGCACCTCTTCACATACCTGTCCACGTCCCGCCTCATCTTTGGCCAATAAAAGTGGTCAGCGAGCATGAGTAGCGTCTTCTCACGCCCAAAGTGACCCATCAAACCTCCAGCATGAGATTCCTGCAATAAGAGCAAACGCACAGACGATTCTGGAACACATAGTTTGTTAGCTCTAAACAAGAACCCATCATGTATGTGATATTTTTCCCATGCTTTACCAATAGCACATAAGCGATATGGTTCAAGCAAAATCATGATCGGTAGCATACAAATCACATAGTATCTCTAAACCAGGAATTTTAACATCAAGTTGAGTTAATAGCATATTCTTCCTAGATAGAGCATCAGCAACAATGTTATCTTTTCCCTTCTTATGTTTAATGATGTATGGAAAAGACTCAATGAACTCAACCCACTTAGCTAGACGCTTATGCAAAGTAGATTGGGCTTTCAGGTATTTTAAAGCTTCATGATCAGAATGTATGATAAATTCTTTTGGCCACAAATAATGTTGCCAAACCTCAAGAACTCGAATTAAAGCATACAATTCTTTATCATATATAGGATAGTTCAACTTAGCACCGAGATAATTTCTCGAGAAAAATGTGCAATTGGGCGACCCTCTTGCATCAACACACCACCAATTCCAATACCACTAGCATCACATTCAATCTCAAATTGCTTATTGAAATCAGGAAGTGCAAGCAACGGTGCGGAAGTTAACAATCGTTTCGAGTTCATCAAAAGCATGATCTTGGGCAACGCCCCACTCAAAGACAACACCCTTTTTAGTCAATTCATTCAGAGGTGCAGCAATAGTAGAAAAATTGGGCACAAAACGGCGATAAAACCCAGCTAGACCATGAAAACTTCTAACTTGACTCACATTCATGGGAGTAGGCCAATTTTGAATAGCTTCAATTTTAGACACATCTACTTCTACTCCTTGCTTAGAGACAACATAACCCAGAAATATGACCTTATCTTTGCAAAATGTGCACTTTTCAAGATTACCATAGAGTTTACTATCACGCAACACTTGCAAAACATGTCGAATATGGATAATATGATCAGATTCATTGCGGCTGTAGATTAATATGTCATCAAAATACACAACCACAAACTTGCCAATAAAATCACGCAAAACATGGTTCATCAGTCTCATGAAAGTGCTAGGTGCATTAGTTAAACCAAAAGGCATTACTAACCACTCATATAAACCAAATTTTGTTTTAAAGGCGGTTTTCCACTCATCCCCTTCTTTCATCCTAATTTGATGATAACCACTACGCAAATCAATTTTAGTGAAAACAGCAGCACCACTCAATTCATCTAGCATATCCTCTAAACGGGGAATAGGATGACGATATCGAATAGTAATGTTGTTTATCGCTCTACAATCTACACACATACGCCAGAGTACCATCTTTCTTAGGAACAAGAATAACGAGGAACAGCACAAGGACTAAGGCTTATGCGGATATAACCTTTGTCGAGTAGCGCTTGTACTTGATTCCGTATCTCCTTCGTCTCTTCGGGATTCGTTCTATATGGCGCCCTATTGGGCAGCGATGCTCCGGGGATCAAGTCAATTTGATGCTCAATACCTCGCAATGGTGGAAGTCCTGCGGGTACCTCTTCAGGAAACACGTCGCTGAATTCCCGCAAAACATTAGAAACACCAAAAGGAAGAGGGGTCATGTCGTTAGAAACCAAAACCGTACCCTTGTACATGAGCACAATAGGCATGGGCTGTAGGATCCTCACAAAATTCTCTCATATCTTGTTTGGTGGCTAATGAGACTAAGGAATTCACTCTCTCACTTTTCGTTATATCACTCACGGCATTACAATTCTCTCGCCTATCTATGGATGCATCCTCCAAGTTTATTTCAATCTTCTGACGAGACTCATTGACAATTTGCTTTGTGGTGACATAGGCTGTAAGTTAATTTTCTTGCCCTTGAACTCCAAGTGATATGTATTGGCGCGGCCATTGTGTTGCACGGAACGGTCATAGAGCCATGGCCGGCCCAACGACGAGGTGACAAACCGTCATAGGAACCACATCAAAATCAATGGAATCCTTATACGGTCCAATCTCAAAATCAACTCGCACCATGTGGCTCACCTTCATCTCACCATTATTGCTCAACCACTGAATATAATATGGATGCGGGTGCGGTAGATACTTCAGTTTCAGTTTGGCACATAACTCTTTGCTTGCTAGATTGCGACAACTTCCGCCATCAATAATGACCTTGCAAGCTTTATCAGGACCAACTAGTGCCTTTGTTTGGAACAAATTACAGCCGCTGTGTAGATGCACTTGACTGCACATTAAGAACACGCTGCGAGACAACAATAGTTTGAGCTTCAGAAGGAAAAGCATCATAACCATCACTATCATAATCATCCTCATCTGGAGCATTTGGATCAACATCATCTCCAGTTTCATACTCATTGTCCTCATTAATGATCATAACTTTGCGATTAGGACAATCTTTCTTGAAGTGACCCTTGCCACCACATGTATGACAAACCATATCACGGTTGCGCGTTGTCGACATGTTAGAACTAGTTCCACTTGCTGCAGGAGCGGGCTTCTTTGTGTTGGTGACACTAGAGACCGGCTTGCTAGACGAAGAAGGAACATCCGCGAGGGCGCGTAGATGGCGCCATGGAGGGCGGCGCGCGGGTGTGTAACGCCCGGCGCACGTAGCACGGCCCTTCATTTGCGGTTCTTCGACCAACTGTGACTCGGCTTCTCTTGCATGATGTAGCAACTCATTCATAGTAGCATAAGTGTGATGACGCACAATACCCTTGATGTTAAATCTGAGACCATTCAGAAATCGCTGTAGTGTCATCTCAAGGGATTCTCGGACACGGGCACGCTGCATAAGCATCTCCATCTCCATGTAATAATCATCAACTGTCAACACACATTGTTTCAATTGGGTCAACTTGTCAAAGACGGAACGCAAGTAATTGGTAGGCACAAAACGAGCTCTCATTGCCGCCTTCATAGCACGCCATGTGATAATAGGCAGCTCACCATCTTCTTCTCGATTTTGAACAAAAGTATCCCACCAACGCAATGCGTAGCCATCAAATTCAGAGGAAGCAAGTTTGATCTTCCTATCTTCGGTATAATCAGGATGTAAACGCCATAGTCTCTCAATTTTCAGCTCCCATGTAAGATATTCTTCAACATCAGTACCTCCTTCAAATCTGGGAATTGAGAACTTGGGCTTACCCAAACCATCGTCTTGTTGTAGAGGAACACGGCGGGCTCCAAGCTCAGCAAAACCACGATTGACGCCACGTGGAAGACCACGACCAACACCACGTCCCATGCCTTGAGCAGCAGCATCCGCATTGTCACCATTGACACTGCCATCTTCATCAAGTGGTTGTTGTGGTTGTTGTTGTACCATAGTACGGATATCATGGACAGCTTGCGTCAAAGTATTCATGGATGTTTGAAGAGTCGTCATTGATGTTTGAACGGTGTTAACCGCTGCAGTCGCCTCATCAACCTTCAAGTGGACACCTTGCATTTCCTTGTCCAACACATCACTAGCAACTCGGATTTCACGTTGCAAATGATCACGAAGACCCTCATAGTCACGCCAAGTGACTGGTGTGTCATCGGGCTTTTTCTGCATCACGTCAAACTCAGAAGAAGACATGATTAGTAGGTTAGTGCACTAAACAAAAATCTGTGGTGGTACTCTCACAACTTACTCAAAACTGATAAGAAAGGTAAATCTTACCGCTCCAAAGTGAATTAGTATTGCTTACCAACTTGGATTGACGGACTAGTGCACGGATGTAGCGAAGCGAATATCAAGGGTATAAGAACAATCACACGACAAAGCAGGATATATGTGGGGCTGTAGGTAGGCTACCTATTTGCACCAATAACAAGCTCCAGCGACGCGACCGTAGACAACCAATGATACTCACACAAGGCGATATAATGGGGCAATGCAACTATATGTGGGAAACGTTGCAATGCACTAGAGAGACGCTAGCAAAGCTCAACGAGACAGGCACAAGATTGCTCAACTACGGGTGCAGTAAAGTAAACTTAGGCCTTCACTTGATTCAACTAGCACAACACTTTTCTTTTTTGGAATTTTCTTTTTGTAGAACACACGCAGCTATGTAGCTTTTTTTTTTTTTGCTTCTTTTCAATTTTCTCTTTTTTTTTTGATTTTCTGACACAACTCCTTGATAACATGGCCAACAGAAATTGCAAAGCACCAAAACCCTAACGAGCAGCCTGTCGAGCGGTAAAACTAGTCTCTTCTGGGGAAGTTCCTAGTCACTTTATATCGATAGGCTGTGTCTATGGTTGGGAACAAGCACACTGTACGCTATGTGGACTCGGAATAACAAAACTGACACACTATGATAATCTAGATGATGGAGAAAACACAAACCCTAACAATTCTACTAGATGAAAAAGAAAGATACGCAAAAACAACTACGAAAAGCAACTAAAACTCGAAATTAGTGCAATCTAAGGCTATGGCAAACCCTAACCCTAACTTTTTATGGCTTTTTCTGGATAGGAAAACACTCACAACTCAACTATGGGGTGGATTGTGGATGGCTTACCGAGGAAAACAGGAAATCTGATACCAAGATGATAAGGGGTGGCCCGATCTTCTCGATAGCGACGGGTGTTGATGAACACGTGATGGTAGCGACGGATGAAATCGATGATGATGAGGAGGATAACTTGTATGACGCGACGAAGTCTCTCGATTGATTCACGATGCCAATGCAACAGCCTCTCAACCCTGCAAGATATTCGCAACTCCACACACTTGCGCACGTAGCCGCCGACCACGAAGCGGTAGGTTGCAATCTTCTAATCCCCAATGGAACAGCAGATCACACAAACTTTCAGTAACATAAAACTCCAGACCGCAACGAATTGGAGAGTTGGGGAACAATAGTTTTGCTTAGCAAACAACTATGAACTAGGGTTTATCTTAAACGTGGTCTAAAGCAGCTAGGGGGGCGTCCTGGGCACTTATATAGGTGTACGGGACGAGTTCTGGTCGAAAAGATACAAAAATAACCGACCCAGAATAGATCTGGTCGAGACAGACTCGGACTGGTCCGGTCTGGGATCCGGTCAACCAGGCTGTGGACCGGGATGTCCGGTTTGTGGTCCGGTCAACCGGGCGGTCCGGTCGGTGGTCCGGTCAACCGGTCGGAAACCGGGAAACTGCGAAGTTTCCGGTCTTGCCCCGGTACGATAAATTTCCTCCGGTTGGTGGCCGGTTTACGACCGGTCGACCGGGCCGAGGACCGGGCGGTCCGGTCTGGGGGCCGGTCTGACCGGGTTCTGGACCGGCCTGGACTTCTTCTTCTCCTCTCGCGCATTCCTCCCGCTCCTCCCTCACGCGTCCATGAGATATCTTCATGTCCAGCTCCATGTCCAGCTTCACGGCCCTCTTGACGTCCGTCTTCATGTCCAGCTGCTCCTCTCCTCGTGTGATGCTTGCCTCCTCTTGATACCTGATGATACATAAGTAATAGGACTTAGGCAGTATAAAGTTCTCATCAATCAAAGTATCGTTTAGGAACAAGTTCACCTGTTGTTTAAGTAGCTTCGCACGAGCTCTTGTAATTGGTCCAATCCGAACTTCATTGGACTTGAGCTTCACAACAGGTTCATCTTCATTTGCTAATGACGGAGGTAGTAGTGAGGTAGGGATGTCCTCATCAATGCGAAACATCAGGAACAGAGAAAGAGGAAGTAGAAAGGGTGCCTCGACTGGAAACATGGAGAGAGGTACCATCAGCCGTGATAACACGAACATGAGAAACAAGAGAGCGAAGAGAAAAAAGAATAGAAGACGCAGAGGTCATATGAAAAGAACCTCCAGAATCCAGATACCACGGGGATGACGTACCTGACTGTGTGAAAGGTGGTGGTCGCGCGGTGCCAGAAGAGCCAGGCACAGAACCAGCAGTACCCGTCGAGGAAGAGCCTGTACCAGCGAGCGGACCACGAAGACCACGGATAATGTCCCGATCGAGATAGCGCAACAGCAGAAGATCCTGAAGAACCAGCTCGACGACGAGTATGCTGCGGCGGACGTAAGCTGGGATCCCTCTCGCCGGCAAGTAGAGATAGTGTGGCCGAGTCCCGCCACAAGTAGGTGCAAGGAGGTGATGTCGAACCACGAGGCTGCTGGGGCTGACGCTGGCCCTGGAATGGAGGAGTAGGAAGTATCGGCTGTGCCGGAGACCGCAACGAAGCCGGCGGTATAGGAGGTCCACGAGCAGACGACACAAGAGGGCCACGAGCAGCAAGAACAGAGGGAACCTCAAGAAGACCAACACCACGAAGACTAGTCTCCTCAGCACGAAGCTCAGCAAGTACCTCAGAGAGCGGAACACAACCACGGGCAAGCAGCTGGGCCCGGCGCGGCTCAAACTCCTTACAGAGCCGCGACAAGAACTCAAAAACGCGTTGAAACTCCAGATCCACGCGCACAGTCACACAGCAGGGATAGGTGGCACACACAGCTGTACGGAGAGAATCAAGCTGACGCCAAATAGCAGCACTCTGAGTGTAGAACTCATCAATAGTAGAATCACCCTGCTGAAGGGCATGCTCCTGGCGGACCACAGATAGGTAGAGAGCATCCCCAAACGGCTGATATCGCTAACGAAGAAAAACCCACTGAGCAGCAGCAGTGGGAAGACCATAAACTCAGCTGCATACTGAGGCAGAACACTGGAGGTAAGAACAGCAGCAGCACGAGCATCCTCATCTATCCACCGAGTGTACTCGGTCAGATCCAGCTGGTAAGTCGCAACGGCAGTAGAGTGGTCCTGGACCTTTCGGTCATAATCAGCCAGAGCAGTGTCATCAGCACTCTTGGCTGCATCCTTATCCTCCTGGGTAGCATCAGGGGCAAGGGCAACAGGTGGCGGTGCAACAGGCACCGTAGGAGCAACAGGGCGCAGCGGACAGGAAACCTCGCCAGAGAGCATGCCCCAAAGACGAAGACCGCGCATGTGGACGCGCATGAAGGCAGCAAAATCAGGGTAATTCGCACTATCAAAGATCACCGGGCAGCGAGGGATCGCAACATAGCCCGAGGAAGACATAGTTTTTTTTCGCTTTTTTCAGATCAGAAAAACAGATCGACTACCCGACGGGAAACAGACCGACTACCCGACGGGGACGAGAGCAGCGCACGCGGCCAGCGAAGGGCGGCGGCCAGCGGGAGAGGCGGGACGGCCGGCGGAGGGGCGGCGGCCGGCGGGAGAGGCAGGGCGGTCGGCGGAGGGGCGGCGGCCGTAAGGCGGGCCGGCGGCAGGAGAGGCGACCGGCGGAGGGGCGGCGGCCGTAAGGCGGGCCGGCGGCAGGAGAGGCGACCGGCGGAGGGGCGGCGGCCGGCGGGAGAGGCAGGCGACCGGCGGAGGGGCAGCGACCGGCGCGGCGGCAGCAGCCGGCGGAGGAGAGGCGGGGCGGCGGCCGGCGGGAAAGGCGGGGCGTCGGCCGGAACAAGCCAAAACTAGAAGAAAAGGAGGACCAAAATTAGCTCTGATACCATGTTAGGGCAATATGTTTGTTGTATTACCAGGGGGCCAAAGGCCACAATATATAGTACATGTACAGGTGCACATATGCAGAAAGCCCCCTAACATATGGGGAAACTACAATATACAGATATATACATCTAACAAAAACAACTAACTTTTACAATTTTAGCCGAAAAAAGGAACCCGAACAAATTTCTTAAAAACATCGGAATTATATTTTTTTCTAAAGGGCATGGAAAATTCCCAACCGCAACACTTGTATGTAACTTTTCAGAGGCAAAACCTGCAGGGGCCTCTAGTCAAAGCTAGCGGTTAGGAAATTTTATTTCGTGTCTGACGGCTTCCCGTCAATAAACTTGCCGAAGTACTTGACCGTATCGTCGCTTGCGACCACCTTGAATCTGGCCAACACCACCGGAATGAGCGCCTCGTTGTCCTAGACCTCCTCGTTGAAGGAATTGGACCAAGCATATGCCCACAAGTCAACTTCTTCCTCATAGGTTGGGCACGCACAGATTCCAATCCCCTCTCCTGTGCTACAGTCGAGAGAGGCGATTTTGAGAGTCATCGGTTGTTCCCCCCCGTTTCTCTGGCGCCGCCGTCGGTTCTCCTCCTCTCCTCCATCCGCTGTGGCGGTGGGAGAGGGGGGGAACCGCGGATCTGGTGTCCGGCTGGTAAATAGGGCGTGGACGTTGGTGGCTGGCGGCGGCGTCCGAGTAGGAGCGGCGTCGGCGTGGTCAGCCATTTGGTCTCCGCGGATCCAGCTCCTCCTCGCCGGTGCTGTGTGTAGCGGTGATGGATCTGTCGGAGTTCCTCCGCGTGGATGGCGTAGCGACGGCGCCGTCTTCGCCTGGTGGGGATCATGTCCTCGGGCCTTCGGTCGACGCGCCGCCGTTTCCTCCACCGACGACGCGAGGCTGCTGAGGTACGTGTTCTGGAGGGTGCTTGGATGCTGGATGCCGGGAGGAGAAGGTGACCCAGGAGCGGGATGGTGGCTTGATGGTGGTGGTCTCGGGCGCCTGTTTGGAGGCCTGGACCTGGAGTGGCGCGAGCTCGGCGCGTCGTGCCGACCGATGATCGTTCATCGTCTTAGATCCAGCTTTGTAGCTGGTGGTTGCAGCGGTTCAAAACGCCTTTGGCTAGGGGCTCTTGCTGCTCCTTCTGTTGGTTTAGATGTGTGGTTCTTCCTGGTGTTCTGTTCTTCCTTCTTGCTTGTTCCTGTGTTCGATCTTGTGCTAAATTTGTACTTGTTCTTGTTTGAATGAATATATGCTCTTTAATCTCAAAAAAAAAAACTTCTTCCTCATCGCCCCCATCGGCCGCCGGTGAGTTCTGTGTTGATCCTAACCCCGTCCAACGCGCCCAAGATGAAGGCCTCTCGACGCGCTCGTCCCGGTGATCGAGGGAGGCGCGCTCGACCTCCATGTTCAGGCACCAGCATTACCTCAACGTGACAGACACTCAGATGCTGGGGCAGGCCATGTTGGAGATAGTGGTCTATAGACAAATAATAATACATATTTATTATATGTCAAATGTTTATAATTAGTTTCATGACATGATATAACTTTATTAAAAGGAAATCATTAATACAGTTGTGGTATTGTAAACAAACAAAAGTCCCTAGTAAGCACACATGTGCATAACTAGTTCATTGAGGTCAATAGTTGATCGAGGTTTTCCCGATCATGGACACGCACATCATTGATAATAGGATCGTATCAATTGGATGTATGATATGATGGACATACCTATAACATAAATATTGTTGCGTGATCAAGTCGCATCGAGTTCAATGTTGCCATGTTTATTATAGTGTATATTAACTTAATCCTTAGACCGTGAGGTCATATTTAATCATCATCTCCGGAGGTTGCTTTGGCTGCATCAATCGCCATTCCATAACAGGATGGTCATAAAGGTGTAGTTAGGTATATCAATGGAATGATTGAGTCCTATGAATCAAGAGCGGGATTTGTTTCGTCCGTGTGACGGAAAGATAAATATATAAGGTCTCACTCGGTGAGATTACATCCATGAAAGTTGTGCAGCGTATGACTAGGTCATGGAGATGTAATCATATGTGAACGAGCTAAAATAGCCTTGTTGGTAACGAGACCGAACTAGGTATCGAGATACCGATCATGTCTCCGACAAGTTCCAGTATCAAATGAACAAAAGGAATAAGACTCAATGCAAAGGTTCAAATGACGATCATATCTTCGTGGAATACATAGGGACCGCAATGGTTATCCAGACCCCCCTAGTGATCATATGGTCGGTGACTTGGTCCCCGATAATGGCTATGATATTCCTGAACCTTAGGGTAACACACTTAAGGGTTCAACGAAATTCGAGATAGTTTTGGATTCATCGGAGTTGAGAGATATATCCGGAAATCCGGAATAGGGTTCCGGAGATGTCCGAAAGTTGTTCGGAATAGTTCGGGAGGTGTCTCGGACAAAAGGAAACTAAAGGATATATTTAATGTATTTATTAAATGAATTAAAATATTTTTAATTTAATAAAATATGATTTTTATTAATTAAAAAGCGTCCCTACCTTTATTGGGCCCCATATGGAATGGGCCCATGAGGGAGAGGGGAGGGGGTGGACCGGCCAGCGAAGTAGGCCGGCCCACCATGGGCCTATCGAAGGGAGGGTCGCCGCGCGGCCGGCCGGCCGGCTTCCCCACCTCCTCCTCTTTAGTCCCACCTTGCCTCCTTATGTTGCCTCCCCCCTTTGCCCCCTATATAAAGAGACCCATAGGGGCCAATTAAATACACAATAAAATAGAGAAATATCTCTCTAGTTTCTTCTCTGTGCGGTTCCACGAAGAACTGCATAGAGAGGGAGACAACTTCACCCGGTACATGGGAGCGCTGCCGGGATCCGGATTCAGAAGATCTACTTCCGCAACTTCGCTGGATCAGAGTCGGGAGCATCATTGAGCACCGGATGTGTGCGAGACTACGAGGTGTTGCACCTGCGGCACTCAACGTTGGGGAGAAGATTTCTTCACGACCCTAAGGTCGGCGATGACCGTTCGTCTACATCAACCATCCTCTACCGAAACGTTAACCGCTATCGAGGGTACGTCACTGATATCACCTTCGTTACTGCATTACTACATTGATAGATCTTGGGCGTATTAGGGTTCGTATTAAAGTTAGATTTTTTTTGTTTTCTGCTGCGTAACCCAACATGCCGATGGTGAGTGGCCACATGTGAGGCCAGCGGCGGCCTTGGGGGAGGCAGCGAGCGGCTGGCGTCGGTCGAGGAGGTGGCGGACGGCCAAGGGACGAGGGAGTTGTGTGGAAAGAAGAAGGTAGGTAGGAGGAAAAAAGAATAAAGAATAAAAAAATTAAGAAAACGCTGACATGTGAGCCTATTAGTGGAATATTTAAAAATATATGTTGTTTTACCCGTTTCCTTTTGCGAGTTCCTACTCCACGCGACACACTTTAAACCCCAAAATCGCGTTTACCATGTCTTCCATACGTGATTTTAAGGACCGAGGAATAAGGGGTCCGCCAGAAATGCTCTTAGACAACCTTAATGAGTGAGGGTGTCCTAAGGCTAGGGGCTGGAACTATCGATGCGGATTATTTTCATGGGATAGTAATGAGGATTTCTACAGTAAAAAACAACTATGCTCGGTTAAAATGGACTATGCTCGACAGCATGGTTATCAGTGTGCTTTGAGCTTCAGTAGGAAACTCCTTTCGATTCAGCCATCCACCAAGGAATTTCTGGTGGGAAATATCATTCTTGTGAAGTCAGCAAGAAGAACATGCTTGATTTCACATTCGCTGGAACTAATCAAATGGTCATTCATTTGACTTGTTCGCACAGAAGTAGGTGATGTTTCAAAGATAGGTGCTAAAACTGAAGAGATCGGCATAAAAGAGAACACAGAGAAGCAGATAATGTTCACTCAATAAACGAACAAGGAGATCGTAGGGCATGGTAGCAAAGATGATAATGAATTAAAGACCGCCACAACAAAAAGGTTGAATAGCACCATAGTTGAGAACTGAATGTGATTTCAGATGTTAAGTTATGAACCAAAGGAAAACAAGAATGTTCAGAAATAGTTACAGCTGAGCATGGCTCGGAACATGGGATGCAAAAGGCAAAACTTACAACTGGAATATAGGGTGCCTTAAATTGCAGTGCAATCAAAATTTCGTCCCAGTGGGTGAGTTCGTCTTTGTGCAGAGAATCTTCCTTCCTCTGTCACGTCTACGCTTGAGGACCTTCCTTCCAGCAGTAGTCCGCATCCGCCTGCGGAAACCATGCACGCGGGCAAGTGACTTCCTAGACCTTGATCTTTTGGTCAAGCAGAGGGCAGCCTTTCCAGCCCTGATCTGCAGGCCACGCGATCTTCCGGTTGTCAATCTGTTGTAGCTGAACTCAATTCCCAAAGATGAACCTGGTATACATAGTGATGAAATATGAACATACATAATGTCCCATAGACTGGATATAGCTTCGTGAATTTGATAACGAGAACAATGCATAGTATAAGTTATTTGTTGTACGTTCTAACGGAAGTATTTGGCTCTGTTTGCCGTGAAGCAGTGGCGAATCTAGAACAATATTAGTAGGGGTGCCATTTTATGCTTTGTATTTAGTCACTATTAGTCTAAATAATACTACCTCTGGACGTTTTTAATCGACGCGATCTGATCTATGTTTCTGAACGATGCTAGCCGGAAACGACATCCACTCGCGTCCATTAAATCTGGATGGAGGGAGTACTAGCTAAAAGAAGTGGAGGGGGCTGCCATGGCCCCCATGGCACCCCCACTGGATACGCCCCTGCCGTGAAGGGTTTTTTTTTGCGCTTGCAAAGGTCCAACTATATATTTAATTGGTTCATCTAATATTCTTATGTAACACTATTGTGCTGTTCGAGAAACATTTCAGGTTTGCATTAGGTGGTACACAAATTGGTTGTGATTGAAGTGGTATCTAAGCTTTCTGTTCAGCCGCCCACACAAAAATAGGTCCTATGGTTTCAACTGTGTGATTTGCTTCGTAAATCTTAGGTAAAGAAAACAATATTCCAGTTAAATGTAGTAGTAGAAGTTTTGAGATATTACAATTAATTTCTATCTGATTCAGGGCTCTAAGATCTGGAACTCAGATGCATATACTATGGTTTACATATCATATGGTATTGTTGAGAATCACAGGACATAGACTACAAAAATAATACTTTGACCTCGAATATCATACTAAGTTTCATTTACTCAAACTGGTCACTAAACATTTTCAGTAACGATATCAGTTTCATGTTCCAAAACCGAAAAACAAGCTCCGCATCTATAAGTTAAATGTGTCTCATACGAACAACTTGATCTAATTTTGCCTGTGGAGTAGTGGAGCGCCTGCCTGCCCACATATGCGCCTGTATTTAGATCATAACTAAAAAATATGCTGAACTTTATCCGGGAATCTTTCTAAAGAATTCATCTGGTAAAACAGGTGGATGACGGTGGGAGCTAAGTCGGAAACCTTGGAGTCCTCGTGAGGGGTTGATTAGCAAAGATTGCAGTTTGATTTGTGTAGAATTTTGTTACATACCTAGTCTCTTAAATCTTATCTGACTACAAGGTAAACACCACCAGGAGGATTGCCAGGTGGAGTCGGCATAAGGAGAAGGGAGGGGACTAAGGATGGACAACTTTGGGGGGAAACTAAAATTCTCATTGCCATCCTTTATTGATTGACTGCCAGACTTTTAACGTCTGCTTACAAGTTGGGCAAATAAAAATGATAACTTGCCTAACAAACCAAATAAGGAGTATTAGTAGCAGAGCCGTTGGGTGCTTCTTGCCCAGTTCTGGGAAGGAGCAATTACGGAGGTGCAACGTGGCTTTGGAGATCAAAGCAACAGAAGCTTTCCATATTGCTTGGTGCCAAAGAAGCAGAAGATCAAAGAGTTCAATTATCTGGTCAGCAAGATGGACTGACGATCGCCACATGCTTTTTCGTTCCCGGATGCGCGGTTGTCAGTTGAAGATCCAGGAAAGATTATGTGGAGCACCTCCTGGATTCCACAAATTTTGATATTTTCACAGTGGGTTAAAGGATGTTAGGGGAAATGGTAATACCATATCCTGATGTGTGGGTCCCTATTTATTTTGGTGCTGTAAACGCTAAGGCCTGAACTGCAGCAAAACTTGGTTTCTCCTTTCAATGGAAAGGTGGAACCATGGCTGGGCCCTGTCAACCTAATTTTCATTTTACCATGTTCCGCTAATCTCCATCCATGGAATATCCAGTGGTTACTGGCAAGAGTGGTCGTACTCTAGGATCGGATATCCTAGATTTCGTCAAATCATGTACATCGACCAAACAGAGCCAGCAGTTTAGGATTTTACACTTGTCACAAAAATGCTGGTGAATTATGATTTTAGGCTCATGTACATCAACCAACAGGGCCAGCATTTTAGGAATTTACACTTGTCAGAGAAATGTTGGTGAAATTATGATTTTCGGCTGCGTGCATTTTCCCTCAACAATCTAAACCAAAAACAGAAAATCCTAATTTCTTCTGGTTCAGCAAGTGAGATTGCGAGACGTCAAGAAGTAAGTATACAAATTCAGTTACTTTCTCTTCGAGTTGGAAATGTTTAAACAAAGGGTGTGGTTATTTCTCAGTCAGATGGTGTCATTAAATCTTAGTTGCAACTGATAACTAGCACGAATCACGAAGCAAATCTAACAATGTAGGACTTGACTGAGCACAAACTTAGTTCTCAGCTAGCTAAGAACTAGCAAATCCCTTAAACAAATTTGTAGGCTACTTCCTCTTGGAGTTGGAAATGCTTAAACAAATTTTCTAGGCTACTTCCTCTTGAGTTTGGAAATGTTTAGACAAATTTTGTAGGGAAAATGACAACAGAAGCTTAGGACGATACTACATGTACATCCCGTAATGCAACACTCAGAGTTCCATATTTCATCGCAGATTCGCAGGTCACTTCCCACTACCCCTAGTCCCCCAACCCAACGCAGAGCTAGAATAACAACACGAAGAAATCAAACACAGAAAAAGGGAATAGGCTCACTCACCTGCGAATGAGGATACGGAAGTGAAGGCTAGCGACGCCGAGACCGCAGCCGAGAGCGACGTGCGGGAGGTGGAAATGGACGACGTGGAGGAGGAGGAGACGAAGGAGCTCCGGAGAAACGAGGAGGAGGAAGCGCCCACCGGGGACTCCTTGCGAGGACGGAGGCCGCCGCCGATAGCCGCGGCCGAGATCCTCCCGTAGTGGAGCGAGAGGGACGCCATTGGAGAGGCCAGGGCAAGCGCCATGACTGGGGATGTCGGAGTGCGGAGCCTCTCAGTCCCGATGTTTTCCTTTATCTTATGATATGATGATAATCTTATCCATGTCTAGATGAGTTGATTGGGCCTGCAGGCCCTCTTTAGGCCAATGGTTAGCCCATTAGTGGGCCTTCCTATTTTTGGTGGCCCTTTTTTATGTTTTTTTAAGCTGGTCCTTTTTAATGTTTTTTAAACTGGCCCTTTTTATGTGACCCTCAAAACAAAATGGAGTTGATTATAAGAAGAATGGATTTATATAAAGGAACAAATAGATTTTCATGGAAAAACATAGACACCCTTGCTTGTTTTCGCAATTCCTTTCAAATAATGGCTTGGGAACATGTGTAAGCTTGTCTAGTAATTGTTGAACTTCGCATAACATCGGATATCATCCCTGGTTCCATATAATAACATCTCTTAACATGTCTTTTACAATCTGATTTACATGGCATGCTTAGTTGCTCGCATGAATTTTGGGCACCATAGCTTTATGTAGTCTTGATGGGAGAGCCACCTTCTCCACATCATCTGGTCACCTGCATCGCCTTCAAGCAGGCCAGAAACGCAGTAAGGGTGTTTGGTTACGTTGCATGTAACACGAGACTTTGTAAGTGGTGTACTTGGGAGAAATGCTTTTATCATGTGCACGGGGAGCTTGTTTGTGTCATCGGATTCACCTAGTTTCATGCTTTGAGAGTACTGCCATGTTTCATTCAGCTTTGTCGAGTTTCGGGAATCTCAAATAAATTGGCACGCGATGAAACCTGAGTGATTTCGTGCACGCGAGATCCCATGCAAGAAACACACGACCTCTCTTGTCTCCATCTAATCTCCTTCACCTTAATCTCCCGGTGCACATATTTGAGATAAGTTATACACATAAATGATGCACATCGAACGTTGTGATTTCATTTTTGTGATCGGTTCCTAGTTCCATTGACTGCTCAATTCTAGTGTTCACGTTTCAAGGCCTTTTAGACAAATGTTATCAAATTCATTGCACATAATCGACCGTTTGAAATTTCCTTTAACAAGTAGCTTTATCTTATTGTTTCACACGACTTTCATGTTGTAAGTTTTCCATTTCTACGGTCATAGACAAACATTCGTCTATAACCGTCGAAACAGAAAACTTACAAGACGAACATTCTGCTCTACTGCATGTACGACACCAAAATCAAAGCCGTGTGTATTTTGCTCGATGGACATCGGAAAGGGTACGCACACCAATTCCCTATCTCTCACCGGCTTCTGCCGACATGCTCTACTGCATCAACGAAGCAACATACACCGTCGTCATCCGTCTCCATAGGCACATCTAGTTGGACCTTGGACGTGGCCTGCCTTTATGCCGAATTTGGCATAACTTTTTTTCTTTGAAATAATGGGTTGTGTTCTCTACATGTATTAGTTGCAGTTCTCTTCGTCAACATTGCTTTGCACTTTTATACTGCTCGTTGATAATGATAAGACGCGTGCGCATTTTATCAACCTTGCTTTTGGTTTTGTTTTTCTGATTAGTATGCATATTGCTGCATAAAAAGGTAGAGCAACTGCTCTCTCAAAAAAAAAAAAAAGGTAGAACAACGCCTATGAATGATGTTTGAAATACAGAACGGAGGTAGTACAACAGTTTAGTTGTAGCTGCAGAACATTCCAGGAGAAATATTCACCTTGCCAAACAAAGAAAGAACAGTACTCATGACCATCCCAGGAAGTGCCCAAATAATGTCTACCATGTCCTATATCTGCATATATCATTAAAATTATTCAAAAAGTATATTTATTATTATTATTATTAAACAGAGCAAAAGGTATCATACTTATTGTCTTGAACATAGGCAATACAAATCATACTCCACTAAGGAAACTTAAGAAAGAATTTAGCTCTGCCAGAGGACAGGCAGGAGAGAACTGATTGGATTCATTTCACATAAACTTAACAGCATAATATGTTAGCGAATTTGCATCTGTTTATCAACAAATGCCAGTATCTCATTCTTCACTAATACACCATGAGTTTTACAAAACTGAGACAGTCAGCTCAGCTTAATCTAAACTATATAGAGCAAGAAAACTAGCACGTGGAGTCTGACTTTCTATCACCAGGAAAATGCAATTTCATTGTACAAAACAATTCAGAGACCCAAGCAGCACCTGCACCCCCGTCTGATGCCAACTCAAAGCTGTGCTGCCCAGATACAGCAATGCCGAGGCACAGCAAGGATACAGAGATGCCGCAACACATTGATTCTTGCAATTGCAAGTATCCACACGACATCTTGACTGGTACAGATGCACTTCGGAATCCTTCCTGCTAGGTTGTTTGTCACTTTTCGTGGTTAGGATACCTACAATCTGCCAAAACAAAGGGAGCATGGCAATTTTAGTTGCTGTGCACAGGGAGTCAGCGACAGTCAGGAGAACTGGATTAGCTAGAATAAGATGTGTGCAGTTGCCTTGCCTGCAGGCTGCAGCTGCCTTAGCGGAACTCTTCATGGAAGTAGTCCTCGTCGTCGCTAAAGTAAACACTACCATAAAATGCATAGGGGTTCTCAATCATCTCTTCCAACGTTAGCCTTCCATCATGATCTTTGTCAGCCTACATATTTTGGATAAAGCAATCATTAGTGCTGCCATCTCCAGGTCAGAAAAGACCTATTGCATGTTCATAAAAGGAATAGAATTGTCCTTTTGCCTGACCGTGTATTACGCACGAAAGGAAAAAATCTGATAGCTGCAGTTACTAGCTACCATAGGATTGTGACTGTTAAACTTCATGCACTCTAGACAACACAACCAAAAGCCCGAACTGATGGAAAGGGCTAGTACAATCCGCTTATACACTTCACAACAGTGACCACCCCTGGTCGAGAACCTCTAGGGGGTTGGCAACATAAACATATAAGAAAACAAACCGCTGCTTCACCATGTAAGTTTACTTCCTAATCTAACAAATTAGCACTTGGAAGAACTTCAGAGACCCTTCAATATCATTAATTATGCACATAAAGATATAACAGCAGCCTTCTAATGTACCTACAAGTCTTCACCTAGTATCTTACACAAAACATGTAGTATAATAAACAGAGATATTCCAAGGTCTCAAAAGACAACAGAAATGAAGAGCTCCAGGGCCAAAAGCCAAATCAAACCTCTGATATAGCATGGGTGGCTTGCTGTCTGGCATAATAGCGTTCTGACAGATGGAGCTTATCAAGAATCGGTTCTAGTTCACGCTCTGAAATAAACCTACATGAGCAAAGAGTTACGTTCAAATGCATAGAAAAAGAAGTTGGTGATAACTTCGGTGAGAAATTTCATCACTTGAACTCTTTAATCAAAGTTCCACATCATTACCCGTCATTATCTTTGTCAAGTTTGGAAAACCGCTCCTTTGCGATTGTCATGTTCCCAATATGAGAAATCTCTGCGTTCTCGTCATCATAACCATGAATATGGTCATGTAGCCCATGAAAGTACTCTTCGAAGGTTAGCTTTCCATCACCATCTTTATCCCTCTGCCTGGACATGGCATATGGGTAAGGAATGACAAATGGTAACTTTAGGACCTGTGAGTGCTCCCTTATAATTACATAGCTAATGAAATATGAAAGGAATGTTCACCTCCCAAAAAAACACTTGTGATACAAGATTCACAACATTTCAGACACAACAGAAAATATGAATGGTCATTCAATAGGTTCTTTAGTCTTTACATCTAACATGGAGTTGCCCCGTCTTGAAGTGGTTTTAACTTAACCGTGTGACCTACTGTTATTAGATGATGTGGTGTATGCTTATAGGTCTACAGTGTACTTCTTTAGCACTTAATTTAAAAGGACAAAGTCTATGTTTGTGACACAGGTGCGGTAGAGTTATTTGGTTTCAGTAGTCTCAAATGACTTATTTGAGGGACAAACAATGCATCAGCTGAGGTTACCGGACCACCGAAAACGAGATATCATGATATTCATGAGACATGGGCATCAGTGAACCAAACAGCCCTTGATGTTTAACTGTTACACCATCCAATGAATGATTCAAGTGATCTATATAGATGATTTAATCTGCATTAATGTACTGCCAGGAAATGAGGACAGTCATGAGATACTTATCAATGCTACTGTTTTAATCTGCATTAAGCAGGAAAAGAGGATTACCAATTACTGAATGTTGTAGTAGGTTCCTAGTTTAAACACAAAAATCCTCTAGAAGCATCATTCCAGTATCTACTATCTAGTAGCTAGCACCAGGAAATCAAGATTGCCACGAGGAAGAATTTACCTTAGTTCTTGTCTGCAGAGCAAGTTGATCACTTTAGGATTATCTGAATCACTTGGATTAAGGAAGCTGCAGTACAACAATGCAGGAAACATTAATGAACAATCAAGAACCATAAGAAAAAATTGATCTTTGGTACAGTAGTACAGCTGAAATGAATGCATACTCGTGAAACTCCGCTTTATTCAGGAAACCATCTTCGTTGGCATCTGAAGCATTGAAGTGCTCCTCTTTCCACCACGGAAACCCCAATGAATTGCCCTCTCCTGGAAATCATCAATTGGTAAGCTAGTACTGTAGTAATTCGGTACTAGTAGTATTGTGTTGTTATTTTGACATTACTAAATTTTTGGTCTTGCTGAGTTGCTGTGCAAATAAATGAAGGAATGGTTGAGTAATTGTTGGCACATTACCATGGGACTCTTTGCGCAGCGTCTGAAAGTCCCCAAAGGAGACGATCCCGTCGCCGTTCTTGTCGTAGAGCTCCATCTCCCTGGCAGAGCGATGGAGCTGGTCACCCCTGGCCTGCTCGAGATTCCACCTGATGAGCTCGTCGAGGGAGACGAAACCGTCTTGCGGGTCGAGGTCGATCTTGGGGAAAAGCGCGCGGATGCGGTCAGAGACGTTGAAGCGATCGTCGTCATTGATGAAGTCCTCCTCCTCCTTGAGGAACTCCTCCCAGTCCTTCATGTGGTCGTCCTTCTCGTCTCCGTCGCCGTGGAGGAGGCGGTAGTGCTCGCGCTCCCATTCCTTGTCCTCCAGCCGCCGCTCCAGCTCGGCGATGGCCGGGTCGAAGGGCGCCGCATGGCGGTTCTGCGCCCCGCTTCCTCCGGATTCACCGGTTCCGTAGGAAGAAGCGACAGCGGCGGAGTTCTTGGGGTGGAGCTTGAGGCGGCGGTGGGGGCTGCGGCCGTGGGGCTGGAGGCGGGGGGAGTAAGATGCCAGGAGTATGAACATGAGTAATGAAATGGTGGCCACGCAGAGGAGGAGGACCGCGACCGTAGACTTCCGCCCCGGCGCGGCGGCCGCCGCCGGTGTCATCGCCGGAGACGAGGGGGGACGAGCGAGGGGTCGGTCGGTTTACGGGTCGGAGATTTAGCCCCGCTTAAGTGCTGGTCCATAACGGGTCGCGTGAGGATAATAAATTAGCTAGCCACTTCGCGATGACGCGAAAGCGCTGGCTGTGCCAATCGCCTCCCGACACGTGTACTGCATGAGCATTTGCACGTCTTTGACATGGACTCACGATGTGTGCTAGTTAACCATTAATTAATGTTACTGCTAATACTTGCTTGTTCCAAACACAGTACAATAATAACAACAGGTAGCATATGTAACTCTTGGCGAAGTTTCCTGGCAAAAACATTCGTATGGCAACACAAGCCTCCTCATATATAGCACGAGCTACTGTCTGAATAAAAGCAACATTTCTCATAAGATGGATTGGTTAGGTGCTCAAATATGGCCCTTCTGCCACAAAACAGGGCTGCGAAAAGTAGCATTGGGTTCAACTAGTTCCACATCACGATCTGGTCCTCAAATTGTTTGGTCCATTCGGAGACGCCCCAGGCATAGCGGCCTGATCAGATCATGTTTTCAGTGGAGCTTTCTTCACCCTGTCAGATATCCGATCAGGTGCATTGGTGTGCGACTTGAAACGGCCTCGCCCGCCTTCATCCGTTTCCTGCAAGTTGCAAATCACATGTTTAGCATCACTGCAGCAATTGTTAGGCGTCGAAATACACTTCTACTGAAACTCTGCGTAGCAGGTAATAACCTTCTTCTTTACTATCTGGACCACATCCTCATCTTGCAGACCATGGCTAAGACCACAATGCTGTGGATAGTGCCTAGCGCTGACTCCCCACACAAGCACATACTTCACATCCTTAAGCAAGCTCCTATGGATATGATTACAGAAGTCTTCAACTGTGCAACCACCCCTGTCCTGAGGTATCACAAAACCAGAGCCATCAAACAGTCTGTGCTACTTCTTAGATGCAGCAGTCAGTGTAAGGCACGAGAAAGAGAGATAAAAGACATACGGTAGAAAGAACAACTGGATCTCCGAAATCAGGCTGCTGACCCTGTGGCTTTGTGTACACTCTCACCAGACCCATTTCCTCCCACATTCTCGCTAATAGCCTGTCCAAGTTCAACTGTAAACAAGGAATAGTTTCAGTGTTACAATGGCGTGCACATACACAACACAAATAATCAAAGGAGCATATGGAAGTTTCGTCAAGGATGGAGCATACCTGCATATTGCAGCTGATCACAAGTGAATTTGGTTGCCTAGCGAGGTTATCCACATCATCGATACCGACAACATCAATCTTGTTGTATACATAAACACACTTGATATACTTTCGGTTTCCTTCAATGACATCAATGAAATCATCCACGGTAGCATCCTCACGGAATAGCACCTAAAAGTAAGCCAAATGATTTGAGTTAATTGAAAAGGCGAGCACATGACACGCTAGCACACACGCACGGACCTCTGCATTATGAATTTTATACTCATGCAATATCTGATAGCAGAGTTTTTCATCAATATGAGTTAAAGGAGCCGTGCTGTTGAAACTAATCCCACCAGTCTTCTTCCTCTTGAAGTATATCTGTTTGTACACAAAGAAGTGATTCATCATCCAAGAAAAAGAAAGAATGAGTGCATATATAAAGTTCTTTGTAATCAGCAGAAAGTGATTAACAGAAACTACCGAGACTCTCAGACCTTAATTAGGAGAAAGCTATTGGACGTGTCGTAAGACTAACTCATACAGCTGGTTAGTCGAGTAACATACTTCAGGTTAAACAGTAACAAAAAATTATCACATACCTAACTAGTTGTGTTGGATGTTTAAAAAAGGCGATCCAGAACCTCAACAACTGTCCGTACTATGCCCCAACCGCTTTTTTAGCCTACTCTTCCTTCATCTCCACAATCCAACTAAATTTTGTGTAAGTTTTGTACACATTTATAATAAATACACTGTCATTTCTAATAAAAGATGGGATAACTTCAGCAAATAAAATCAGAGTTTGTTGATGATACATTATGAGCTTTATGTACGATCATTTGAATACATGCTTGCAACTCCTTTAAACAGTGTACTTTTTTCTAAATAATAATCGATTCTGAAGTTCGCGAATTAACAGATGTCCCTGTTGTATCAAGGATACAAGGAGGAAGGTGTACGCATTAGACATACAAACTTTGCGCATTCCTTGAGCTTTGTGCTTGGAAAGACTTTCCCATCACCCACACACACAAAAAAGAGTCAATTCAATTTTTGGATTAAAGCTCAATTATACATCCAATCAGATAATCAGATCTATGTGAAAATTGAGTTGAGCACAACAAATAACTTCAATGTTGCATAGATTATCTTTTTGGATAGTTGTTTTATGTCTTCTTGGGCTTGTCCTATTTCACAATCACACCACGTGACCAAACTAATGTATACCTGAGGAGGCCTTTTGTTAAGGCGGAGACCAACAGCTTCCAGTTCTCTAGTTAATATTTGGCGATGCCCTTCACTCTGAAAAGAAATATAGAACAAAAATCAAATAAAGCATTTGGAACTCAGGTAAAGCCTGGTCATGTGCAATCATCCCATAACAAGAGAAAGCTTCACCTATATAGATTTTATTTCATATAGTTTTTTAAAGAACATTAGCACCCAAACTCTTCATCTACATAAAGATTTTGAGAAGTTTCAAGTACCTGTACCATTACTTATCTAATAAATATGGCAAATAAACTCTATTCTAGAATTTGGCAATATTTCAGCAGATATACAAACATGATGAATTTAACTGAACTGGGAATTTAACATGCTATTAAATATTACAGGCTTTTGCTCTAGACACAACGAAAAATCTAATTGAGAACATGCATCCCAATCACTCCCTCCTTCCCAATATCTAAAGTGTATTGGCTTTTCCACTAACTCCCATTATGTTACAAGTGTTTTTTTTTGTGCTTTGCTTTCTTCCATTTCTGCCCCTTCCACACAACACCCGTCTTGCAGTCATGGACGAGCCGTAAATTTTTCAGATTGTAACAGATTGACATCGTATTTTTCTTGACAGCTAACAGCTATGGGGCGAAAGAGTTTGGGGAGGACTTGGTTCAGCACGGGCAGGCAAGGGCGCGATATCAGTGAGGACGCGTGGTTAATATTAATCAGCCAAGTCTGTGCTAGCAATACCATAGTGTCCCTTTTAACATTTTGGGTTCCTGATCTTATCACTTTTTAAGACTACAAAAAGTTGCATTAGAACTCCTTGAATGATCACCACCTTCTCAATTGCCTCTCTCAACTTGCTTCTTGTGTTAGGACTCCCTAAACCTTCTTAATTGCCTCTCTCGACTTGTTTCTCTGTGTTAGGACTCCCTAAACCTTCTCAATTGCCTCTCTTAACTTGTTTTTTCTGTGTTAGGATTCTCTAAACTTGTCAGTTGCCTTTGTTTCAAACATAAATCCTTTCACTGTTAGATTCCTAAGTTACTCATTTCTGTTAGTCTAACGGCAAGGGAGAGCAATGAGAAAGCGGTGATAGTTTCAAGAGCTCCATTGCGATTTTCTCTTAAGACTATCCCCTCTTTTTGTCTTAATTTTCTAGCCATCACTTATTTAAACCGTTTTCTTTATCTTGTCTCCAATTCTCCTTCAGATTATCAATTTTTGTAGACTAAAAAATTCTCCCGCACAATATTACTTTACAACATGGTAGCTGAAGGGATTAGATGGAAACTTTGATGCCTATTCTGTCGAAGAAGCATGAAACACAGTACCAAAAAACAACAGAGTCCAAGACATAAATTGATATATTCATTGATTCATTCTCTTACCATTCCCCCTTCTTTCTAATAATAAACTATTCAATGCACTTAGAAAACTTCATATTTTCTGAAACTGGAGCAAATAGGGATGTGCAAGCAATGAAGCAAAGCTAATACGGCCGCACTACGTACTTTTGAGGCATCCAAAACCATAAGCACAAGATCTGATGACTTGGCAACAGCAATAACCTGAAAACAGCAACAAGATGTAACATCAAAAGTATATCCTCAAGTATTTATGCCTATATCTTAAGCATGTATGATGTATCACAATAGTTAAACCAAAAAGAGTACTTACCTGTCTTCCACGCCCCTTGCCTTCCGAGGCTCCTTCAATGATACCAGGAAGATCAAGAAGCTGGATTTTGGTATCATTGTAGTGGATAATACCAGGAATGCAAGTGAGGGTTGTGAACTCATATGATGCAGCCTCAGAATGTGTCCCAGTCAGCATAGTCAAAAGAGTTGACTTTCCAACACTGCAATAAGAATTCTCAAACACATGATGAGCCATATTGAAATTATATACCTGAGCTGATATCTACATTGAGCCTTATATGCATTGCAATACAAAGAAGCAAGAAACTTTCATCTTAAGTTAGCAACCACATACATAAGGGCATGAGATTAATATTGGGTAATACAAAAGTAAGGCATATATTGTACTCCCTCCATCCAAAAAAAGTGACTCAACTTTTTGTAGATACGGAGGTATCTATAACTAAAATACATCTAGATACATCTGCATCTAGACAAAGTTGAGTCACTTATTTATGGACGGAGGGAGTAGCATTTTTGCAAGGGAAGAAGATAGAGGCGCATATACTATAGCATGAGTTGGGTCATCAGATAATTCAGACATCAAATCTCCATCATATGTAAGCCGACAGTTGAATTAGATTGACAGATAGGCACAGGGCAAGAATGCAAGGAAACAAATGATGTATCTGGATACGCAAACGATTCTCCTATTAATTATAATAAAGCACAAAATGTTAAAAATCCACTGCTACAAACTGAAAGGCTTGAGACCTAAAGCCATAGTAATCAGCTTGTAGGCATAAGAAAGAGACCTGGGAAACCCTATAAGCGCAACACGACCATGGCCAAACTTTGTGACTTCAAAACCTTCTCCTCCTGCGCTGGCACCCTATATCAACAAAGTGAGATAGCTGATGTGACCACACAAACTCAAGTAACTTACAAGTGAAGTCCATTCTCCTTTTTGGAGTATAAAACTACCTCCGTTCCATAATATAAGCCATTTTGACAAACTAAAATTTAGTTCGTCAAAACGGCTTATATTATGGAACAGAGTGATAATAAATATCTTTGAAGTCGACAGGAGAGAAAGAATTTAGTGAGAATTGACTAAGAATAAAGAAAACAATAGTTTTGTATGATCATCAGCGCTATAACTTATGAATACCTTTGGAGGCTCCAATAATTGTGTCCTCAGTTTTGCAATTTTTGCCTTGAGTTGTCCAAGATGATATTCTGTGTCACAAACAAAGAAAGTTTAGTGCCTACAATATGGAAAAGAACCTTTAACATATAATAACATAACAAACCACAATGACCCATTGCAAAATCAGGATAAACCACAGATAGTCGTGTCTTAGACAACCTTATTAGTGAAAACTTAGAAGTTGCAGACTGAGGACATAAATTGCGCGCATATGAATGTGCATGCAGTTCCTCGCTAGCTAATGTTTTGTAGAAATTTTATGGCAGACATCTGATGGCATACATAGTGCAGCAAAAGCCGCACCAGCTTGTAACTTTGTGTATATACAGTATGGTAAAACCATTTCTCTGGAAATTTAGAATCGTTATAGTTTCACGAATGGATGCACAAAGAAGCATACAGCCGGTCCAGTTTACATGTATGTCTATGACATTGAACAGGCATATGATAAGAAATTGTAGCTGCAGAACAAAATGTATGACTATATTTTCTATCAGAGGTCCGAGAACATAGAAAGCAAATCAAATTAGCAACTGGTGGTCCAAAGTCCAAACCAGCATCTTGCATTCATCACGAGATAAGTGGACCAGTTACAGTAGAACAATTCCACCAAAACTAGAAATGAACAAACAACAGGCAGTGAATGGCAATGATTTCAAGGGGCGGTGAAGGCAACACAACAACCTGTTGCTTTATTCTTCTGCGTCCGAGCCATCTCGGCCTCAATCTCCTTGATCCTCTCGAGGATACCCATCTTTCACCTCGTGAGGTACGCAGCTTGCTCCCCGAGTAGACAGACTGAGACTGAGATCGATCTTACACGAGAAGAAGGAAGATCTGTTGGATTCTATTGCTCGCAGCGAATAAAAGGCCATGGGAAGAAGGAGAACAGTAGAAGCAAGCTAGGGCTTCCTCACCGGCGGAAGGAAGCGCGGCGGGGACGGATCTCCAATCCGCGGCCAGTCCAGTAGCGGGGCTCCGAGGTGTGCGAGGAGGAGTAGAGAGGGGTTTCGGCGGCGCGGGGGCTTTGGGCCGGAAGAGGAGCACGGCACGGGTGAGGCGAATTTGGGTTTGCGATGACAAAGGGTGGTTCGGGACAGGGATCGCATTTCGATAACCTCTGCTGGATTGGATGGCCTTGATTTAATCCTGCACGTCTATATTTCCAAGACACGCACCCGGCTCATAGTCAGATTTTTTGCATTCCTGGTGCGCGGAAAAAATAATTAATCACCGTTCATAATCGGTTTTACTGCTACTGACATAACTATTTTCCTATGAGAAAGGTTATCAATTTATACACTTTCTTAGATTCAGTCTCTCCAGTGTGCCGTGTGTTCATATGGTAGAATGTATGTGTTTGCCTTCATTGGTGTTAGTGTATGTATGTACATCTTTGTCAGCATCTGCCTATGTACTACGCTTCGTAAAAAAAAATTACGTAAAAATGTAAGTGATGAGGGGGGCCCTCGGCAATATCCACCATAACGGGCTTAGGGTTGACGGAATTCTGAAGGTTAGCACAAGACGTCGAATACCAAACCCTTGCTACTGCTTGTTTGATCTTGATTATGGGATGAAATCGATTACAATGGTGCAGCCGATAGACCGCGTGGTGGTGATCTCGCCGAGAAGTAAGGTTTCTAGGGTTTGGTGTATGCGATTGGGAGGGTAGGATCCAACATGCCCTCTACTGGCCTTTATGTAGGAGGCCAGGTCCCGAGAGTCTTGCACGAATTCGACTATGTTACAACAACATCTAATCTATCATTTCCTTATTTGATGTATCATTGCCTTGTCCATCAAAAATCCGTCTCCTTTGATGTGAGTGTTAGCAAGGCATTTCCCCCCTCCACAGCTCTCGTCCAGCTACAGTAGCTTTGAGGGTTCCTCGCCGTTGACCGGGCCGCCGAGCGCCGCTCCGCCGGAATAGCCGGTCGGAGTAGGTCTTGGATGGGCGCCGGAGTAGTCTAGGAGTAGATCTGCTAGGTTTCTTCGTGTTCTTCGGCGTTATGCCGCGTTTTGGGCGTATGCCCGGTAGTGATGGTGGCGGCCTGGATCTCCACCAGATCCATGGCCTTGTAGGGCAGCTGCTGCTTCTGCTTGGTCTCCGGCGGTCGGAGAAGGGCGGGAGGAGGAGCAGAGCCATCTTCTCCAATAAGGTGGCGGCGGATCTCTGCAGGTTGCTTCGAGGCCATGAAGAAGCTGTTCTCCCGGCCGGCCGTGGCGGCGAGGAGGAGAACGGTGATTTCTTGGTAAGCTGGCATGACGACCTTCTCCTGGCCGGCCTTGGAGGCGAGGGGGAGTTAGTCAGATGCTTGTGGCTCGCTTCTCCGATGAGATCCATGTTAGTCTGGGTGTGTGGCCGGATGGAGTTGATCTGTCCCCTCTCTCCTTCGCTGTCTCGCCATGGAGGTGCTGATAGAGATGGAGGTGGAGCGGTGATCTCTGGACGACGCATGCTCCTGCCTGCGAGGTGCTACTTTTTCGAGCTCAACCACGCGCGAGTCATCATGGCTCCTGCGATCTTTTGTCGGCATGGCGGCGATACTTAAACCTCCACTGCGGAGGCCTTCATCGACGAGGCTGCTGGAGCTCGGCGCCTTCTCTTCATCAAGTGGTCCATCCCCGGTGATCTGAAGGTGGCCAGTGGCATCGTCTTCTCGTCGGAAATGGAGCTGTCGAGCGCTCTGCTCCGGATCCTCGGCGGTGACGCCTTGAGGACGTCGGCGATTGGTGGCGGCGGCACCCAGGGACCTGATCGCGGTTTCTTCATTAGTTCTAGGGTGCTTTCTGTAAATCTAGAGGGCCTTTCTTCAAATATTTGGTTTCTCCGGGCAAGAGATGTACAAGGTCCTCTTTGTAACTTTTACCTGCCACGTATGGAATGAGATGTTCTCCGGGGCCTTCTAGGCCCTTCCCTTGTGCAAAAAAAAATCCGTCTCCTTCTATCTTTCCACCGTTGCAACCGATGTATTGGTCCATCTTGGGCTGCGGTGAATCTCATGTGCCCCTTGTTTGGCCAGAGGTGGTAGGCCAATGTCGGGTACTCGAAGGGTAATGCCCACATCAGTAGCCCCCGAGTGACTGCCAGGGACTAAAGTTGTCATCATCCGAAGAATGTTGAATCTTGTGCTTGATGTAGAGTTGAAGTCTTTTTTTATTAGGTGCGCGACCAGCACTCCCGATGGGAGTAGCCCCCGAGTCTATGGACGGGTGCTTGCAACCGTGCGTAGACTCAAGTTGTACTACTCGGGAAATCTGATGTTGATGTCGATGTTTTCAAATCCTTCCCATCATGCGATGCTTTTAAATCTACCAGGTCTTCAAAAAAGGTATAGGCTCGAGAGACGCCGAAGAATTGAGCGTACGTAAGGGATATAGTAACGAGCCCAGTTTCACTCGATAGATCGAGACTGGTTAACTGTCGGAGCAAAACAATGTTACCCTACACAGATTCGAGACCTCGGGCTCGAACCTGGATTATTAGAACCTTCGGTATGTTCTTTCTTGGATGATTATTATCGACGGGGCTTCCAACCTTTTAACGGGTGTGCGGCCAGCGCTCCCGATGGGAGTAGCCCCCGAGCATGTGGATGCCTATGAAGTACTCATGTATAGGGTGTAAATAGCTGAGTCGAATATCGTAGATTCCTTGGAGTCCCGAGAATATTTCGGTATTACCAAACACATTTGCTAGCTCAGAGAGACTTATTAAGTGTTCCCAAGGAAGTTCATCCTCTCTACCATTAAAATTAATAGATTCATCTCTCTCTACATTAAATTCGCAGGCTCAACATTAAATTCATAGTCTTTATCTTTAATGTATATCACAAGTGCTTCAGTTTTTCTAGCATTAGGAAATAAATCATGTAAGCAAGAACTCAAGCTAGCTTCAAATTCATCCAAATCATCTAGCTCAACATTCATAAAAACTTCAGTAAAGATACCATCTTCTTTAGCATTTGATATTTTAGGACTCAGAGATTTAACATTTTCATTGTAAAGTTCATTATCTTCAAATTCAGATTCCATATGTTCATCAGACATAGACTTAGATAAATCAGGTGTGACCTCTTTATCCTTGTCAACATCCAACAAATATTTTTCATTACTAGTTGACATGATAGATAACGGTGAACTAGTTTGAACAATAGCTTTCTTTTTAGTAGCAGGAGTAGTAGCATCTTGAGGCGAAAAATGTGGTCTAGAAGGTAAATACGTACCTTTCCTTGTAGTGGAGGGCCTAAGATCCTTCTTAGCAGGTCTCTTATCCTTTCTGTAGGGGTATTTTACCCTTATCCATTATTTTGGTAACCATGACACCGTTGCTAGAGTATTTGGTCTAATACATGTCTATGAGATTATTTCCATGTATTAGCCAAATAGGCATAATGGTGTATCAATGGAACAAGAAGGTAAAGGGAGACCCCCCACTTCGACAAAAATGAAGAAGGTCTACTTAGCACCGGTGTATCAATGGAACAAGAAGGTAAAGGGAGACCCCCCATTTCGACAAAAATGAAGAAGGTCTACTTAGCACATGACCGGTCACATGCCTGGTCAGATCGGTCGTGGCACCGGCTAGCCCCGCGCCGACCGGCTCCTGGACCGGTGCACACCGGGCACAGCTGATACGTCTCCAACATATCGATAATTTCTTGTGTTCCATGCCACATTATTGATGTTATCTACATGTTTTATGCACACTTTATGTCATATTCGTGCATTTTCTCGGAACTAACCTATTAACAAGATGCCGAAGTGCCGGTTCTCGTTTTCCGCTGTTTTTGGTTTCAGAAATCCTAGTAACAAAATATTCTCGGAATCGGACGAAATCAACGCCCGGGTTCCTATTTTTCCCGGAACCATCCGGAACACTCGAGAGCTGCCGAGAGATGGGCCGGGGGGCCCCACACCACACCCGGGCGCGTGCCGGGGCCCGGCCGCGCCACCCGGTGGTGAGGGCACCCCGGTGACCTTCCTGCGCCGCCTCTCCGCCTATAAAGAGCCCCTGGATCGGAAAACCCGAGACCAATTGACGAAACCCACGTAAACCTGCCGGAGCCGCCGCCATCGCGAAGCCAAGATCCGGGGGACAGGATCTCTGTTCCGGCACCCTGCCGGAGCGGGGAAGTGCCCCGGAAGGCTTCTCCATCGACACCGCTGCCATCTCCACCGCCATCTTCATCACCGCTCGTTGCTCCCATGAGGAGGGAGTAGTTCTCCATTGAGGCTCGGGGCTGTACCGGTAGCTATGTGGTTCATCTCTCTTCCATGTACTTCAATACAATGATCTCATTGAGATTCATATGAGTTTGTATCACTACTATCTATGTGCTACTCTAGTGATGTGTTATTAAAGTAGTTTTATTCCTCCTACACGTGTGTAAAGGTGATAGTGCGTGCACCGTGTTAGTACTTGGTTTATGCTATGATCATGATCTCTTGGAGATTGCGAAGTTAACTATTGCTATGATAATATTGATGTGATCTATTCCTCCTACATATGCATGAAGGTGACGAGTGTGCATGCTATGCTAGTACTTGGTTTAGTCTGTTGATCTATCTTACACTAAAGGTTACTAAAATATGAGCATTATTGTGGAGCTTGTTAACTCCGGCATTGAGGGTTCGTGTAATCCTACGCAATGTGTTCATCATCCAACAAAAGTGTAGAGTATGCATTTATCTATTCTGTTATGTGATCAATGTTGAGAGTGTCCACTAGTGAAAGTGTAATCCCTAGGCCTTGTTCCTAAATACTGCTGAGTTACTACTTGCTTGTTTACTTGTTTTACTTGTGTTACTACTGCTCGCAATACTACCACCATCAACTACACGCCGGCAAGCTATTTTCACGGCACCGTTGCTCTTGCTCATACTTATTTATACCACCTGTATTTCACTATCTCTTCGCCGAACTAGTGCACCTATTAGGTGTGTTGGGGACACAAGAGACTTCTTGCTTTGTGGTTGCGGGGTTGCATGAGAGGGATATCTTTGACCTCTTCCTCCCCGAGTTCGATAAACCTTGGGTATCCACTTAAGGGAAACTTGTCTGCTGTTCTACAAACCTCTCGCACTTGGAGGCCCAACACTCGTCTACAGGAAAGGAGGGGGAACGTAGACATCAAGCACTTTTACGGCGCCGTTGCCGGGGAGGAAAGGTAAAAAGGCACTCATACTACGGTCCCGGGTAAAGTATTTTTCCGGCGCCGTTGTGTGTGTGCTCAAAGCTATTTCCTTTAGATCCTGCAATTGCATCTTGTTGTTTCTTGTTTACACTAGTTTGGCATAATGTACAAGAGTGAGCTTCTTATTCTATTTCACGATCTAAAACTTGGATTGTTTGATGCGAAAATTAAAAAACCTATAAAATCTTCTTTGCATGCTTGGTAGTAATATTAGTATGAACGCTTTGAACACCATTGTTGACAATGATATAGAAAGTTCTAAGCTTGGGGAAGCTGGTTTTCATGATATTTTTAGTCCCCCAAGCATTGAGGAGAAAATTTTCTTTGATGATACTTTGCCTCCTATTTATGATGATTATAATGATAGTGGTCTTTTGGTGCCACCTACTATGGAGAGTGAATTTGATTATGATTACAATATGCCTCCTATATTTGATGATGAGAATAATAATGATAGCTACTTTGTTGAATTTGCTCCCACTACAACTAATAAAATTGACTATGCCTATGTGGAGAGTAACTATTTTATGCATGAGACTCATGATAAGAATGCTTTATGTGATAGTTATATTGTTGAGTTTGCTCATGATACCACTGGATATTATTATGAGAGAGGAAAATATAGTTGTAGAAATTTTCATGTTACTAAAATGCCTCTCTATGTGCTGAAATTTTTGAAGCTACACTTGTTTTATCTTCCTATGCTTGTTACTTTGCTCTTCATGAACTTGTTTATTTACAAGATTCTTATGCATAGGAAGCATGTTAGACTTAAATGTGTTTTGAATTTGCCTCTTGATGCTCTCTTTTGCTTCAAATACTATTTCTTGCGAGTGCATCATTAAAGCTGCTTGAGCCCATCTTAATGGCTAAAAAGAAAGAACTTCTTGGGAGATAACCCATGTGTTATTTTGCTACAGTACTTTGTTTTATATTTGTGTCTTGGAAGTTGTTTACTACTGTAGCAACCTCTCCTTATCTTAGTTTTGTGTTTTGTTGTGCCAAGTAAAGTCTTTGATAGTAAAGTAAGTACTAGATTTGGATTACTGCGCAGAAACAGATTTCTTTGCTTGTCACGAATCTGGGTCTAATTCTCTGTAGGTAACTCAGAAAATTATGCAAATTTACGTGAGTGATCCTCAGATATGTACGCAACTTTCATTAAATTTGAGCATTTTCGTTTGAGCAAGTCTGGTGGCCTAATAAAATCCATCTTTACGGACTGTTCTGTTTTGACAGATTCTGCCTTTTATTTCGCATTGCCTCTTTTGCTATGTTGGATGAATTTCTTTGATCCATTAATGTCCAGTAGCTTTATGCAATGTCCAGAAGTGTTAAAAATGATTGTGTCACCTCTGAACATGTTAATTTTTATTGTCCACTAACCCTCTAATGAGTTGTTTCGAGTTTGGTGTGGAGGAAGTTTTCAAGGGTCAAGAGAGGAGGATGATATACTATGATCAAGGAGAGTGAAAGCTCTAAGCTTGGGGATGCACCCGGTGGTTCATCCCTGCATATATCAAGAAGACTCAAGCGTCTAAGCTTGGGGATGCCCAAGGCATCCCCTTCTTCATCGACGAATTATCAGGTTCCTCCCCTAAACTACATTTTTATTCGGCCACATCTTATGTGCTTTACTTGGAGCGTCTGTGTGCTTTTGTTTTTGTTTTTGTTTGAATAAATTGGATTACATCATGCTTGTGTGGGAGAGAGACACGCTCCGCTGGTTCATATGAACACATGTGTTCTTAGCTCATAATATTCATGGCGAAGTTTCCTCTTCGTTAAATTGTTATATGGTTGGAATTGGAAAATGATACATGTAGTAATTTCTATAATGTCTTGGGTAATGTGATACTTGGCAATTGTTGTGCTCATGTTTAAGCTCTTGCATCATATGCTTTGCACCCATTAATGAAGAAATACATAGAGCATGCTAAAATTTGGTTTGCATATTTGGTTTCTCTAAGGTCTAGATAATTTCTAGTATTGAGTTTGAACAACAAGGAAGACGGTGTAGAGTCTTATAATGTTTACAATATGTCTTTTATGTGAGTTTTGCTGCACCGGTTCATCCTTGTGTTTGTTTCAAATAAGCCTTGCTAGCCTAAACCTTGTATCGAGAGGGAATACTTCTCATGCATCCAAAATACTTGAGCCAACCACTATGCCATTTGTGTCCACCATACCTACCTATACTACATGGTATTTTCCCGCCATTCCAAAGTAAATTGCTTGAGTGCTACCTTTAAAATTCCATCATTCACCTTTGCAATATATAGCTCATGGGACAAATAGCTTAAAAACTATTGTGGTATTGAATATGTAATTATGCACTTTACCTCTTATTAAGTTGCTTGTTGTGCGATAACCATGCTCCTGGGGACGCCATCAACTTTTTATCTTTGTTGAATATCATGTGAGTTGCTATGCATGTTCGTCTTGTCTGAAGTAAGGGCGGTTTTCACAATCAAATGGTTTGAGTATGCATACTGTTAGAGAAGAACATTGGGCCGCTAACTAAAGCCATGAATCATGGTGGAAGTTTCAGTTTGGACATAAAACCTCAATCTCTTATGAGAATATTAACTGTTGTTGAATGCTTAAGCATTAAAAGAGGAGTCCATTATCTGTTGTCTATGTTGTCCCGGTATGGGTGTCTAAGTTGAAGAATGATCAAAAGCGAGAAATCCAATGCGAACTTTCTCCTTAGACCCTTGTACATGCAGCATAGAGGTACCCCTTTGTGACACTTGGTTGAAACATATGTTATGCAATGATGATCAGTGTTAACCCAAGCTAATTAGGACAAGGTGCGGGCACTATTGGTACACTATGCATGAGGCTTTCAACTTATAAGATATAATTTACATGATGCATATGCTTTATTACTACCGTTGACAAAATTGTTTCATGTTTTCAAAATCAAAGCTCTAGCACAAATATAGCAATCGATGCTTTCCTCTTTGAAGGACCATTCTTTTACTTTCAATGTTGAGTCAGTTCACCTATTTCTCTCCACCTCAAGAAGCAAACACTTGTGTGAACTGTGCATTGATTCCTACATACTTGCTTATTGCACTTATTATATTACTCTATGTTGACAATATCCATGAGATATACATGTTACAAGTTGAAAGCAACCGCTGAAACTTAATCTTCTTTTGTGTTGCTTCAATACCTTTACTTTGAATTATTGCTTTATGAGTTAACTCTTATGCAAGACTTATTGATGCTTGTCTTGAAGTGCTATTCATGAAAAGTCTTTGCTTTATGATTCGGTTGTTTACTCATGTCATACACATTGTTTTGATCGCTGCATTCACTACATATGCTTTACAAATAGTATGATCAAGATTATGATGGCATGTCACTCCGGAAATTATCCTTGTTATCGTTTTACCTGCTCGGGACGAGCGAGAACTAAGCTTGGGGATGCTGATACGTCTCCAACGTATCGATAATTTCTTGTGTTCCATGCCACATTATTGATGTTATCTACATGTTTTATGCACACTTTATGTCATATTCGTGCATTTTCTGGAACTAACCTATTAACAAGATGCCGAAGTGCCAGTTCCTGTTTTCTACTGTTTTTGGTTTCAGAAATCCTAGTAACGAAATATTCTCGGAATCGGACGAAATCAACGCCCAGGTTCCTATTTTTCCCGGAACCATCCAGAACACCCGAGAGCTGCCGAGAGATGGGCCAGGGGGCCCCACACCACACACGGGCGCGGGCCAGGGCCCGGCCGCGCCACCTGGTGGTGAGGGCACCCCAGTGACCTTCCTGCGCCGCCTCTCCGCCTATAAAGAGCCCCCGGATCAGAAAACCCGAGACCAATTGACGAAACCCACGAAACCTGCCGGAGCCGCCGCCATCGCGAAGCCAAGATCCGGGGACAGGATCTCTGTTCCGGCACCCTGCCGGAGCGGGGAAGTGCCCCGGAAGGCTTCTCCATCGACACCGCTGCCATCTCCACCGCCATCTTCATCACCGCTCGTTGCTCCCATGAGGAGGGAGTAGTTCTCCATCGAGGCTCGGGGCTGTACCGGTAGCTATGTGGTTCATCTCTCTTCCATGTACTTCAATACAATGATCTCATTGAGATTCATATGAGTTTGTATCACTACTATCTATGTGCTACTCTAGTGATGTGTTATTAAAGTAGTTTTATTCCTCCTACACGTGTGTAAAGGTGACGAGTGCGTGCACCGTGTTAGTACTTGGTTTATGCTATGATCATGATCTCTTGGAGATTGCGAAGTTAACTATTGCTATGATAATATTGATGTGATCTATTCCTCCTACATATGCATGAAGGTGACAGTGTGCATGCTATGCTAGTACTTGGTTTAGTCTCTTGATCTATCTTACACTAAAGGTTACTAAAATATGAGCATTATTGTGGAGCTTGTTAACTCCGGCATTGAGGGTTCGTGTAATCCTACGCAATGTGTTCATCATCCAACAAAAGTGTAGAGTATGCATTTATCTATTCTGTTATGTGATCAATGTTGAGAGTGTCCACTAGTGAAAGTGTAATCCCTAGGCCTTGTTCCTAAATACTGCTGAGTTACTACTGCTTGTTTACTTGTTTCTTGTGTTACTACTGCTGCAATACTACCACCATCAACTACACGCCGGCAAGCTATTTTCCGGCACCGTTGCTACTTGCTCATACTTATTTATACCACCTGTATTTCACTATCTCTTCGCCGAACTAGTGCACCTATTAGGTGTGTTGGGGACACAAGAGACTTCTTGCTTTGTGGTTGCGGTGGTTGCATGAGAGGGATATCTTTGACCTCTTCCTCCCTGAGTTCGATAAACCTTGGGTATCCACTTAAGGGAAACTTGCTGCTGTTCTACAAACCTCTGCACTTGGAGGCCCAACACTGTCTACAGGAAAGGAGGGGGAACGTAGACATCAACAGCCCAGGGAACTTTTCCCTTCGCCCGGTGCCTGCCTGGCTGGCCGCCCGGTTTGGACCGGCATCGTCCGGTCCCACGCCCGGTCTGACTGGGTTGTGGATCGGCTGTCCCAACGCGGACCGGCCTCAGCTCTGGTGGCAACCGAGGGCCATGTACTGCGCGACAAGTTTGGCCCCGGTCACGGTCCGGCGCCAGTTCCGGTCTGGACCGGACGATCCGGTATGTGGCCCGGTTGGACCGGCCCGTGCACCGGGTGGCCCGACCACAGGCCCGGTTGACCGGGTTCCTCGAAGAAATGCTGAGGTGGACAAGTTGCAACGGCCAAATTTCAAGTGACACTATAAATACCCCTTCTCCTACCTCTGAACAGTTAAGCACTACACTACAAGCTGTTCTTGAGCTCTCTCTCTCTCTCTCATACTCCATTGATAGAAACACCAAAAGCCTCAGATCTCCCTCCTCCTCCACCCAAACATAAATCCCTCCTGGGAAAAGTTAGAGGAGGCCCTGATCTACTGTTCTACCGAGCCAAATCTTGTTGCCCCTTGTATTCATCAAGATACTTGCTCTCTAGGGTTCTTTGAAAACCCTAGGTCGGCAAAAGAGGTCCGGAAGCATCCGGGCTGTGGATTTGCTCCTGACAAGATTGTGAAGGTTTGGAGGCTACCTCAAAGTCTACCACAAGTGAGTGAGCTATTCCTTCGTGGGATAGGCTCCGGAGAATAGGGTGAGCCTTCGTGGCGTTGGGGAATCCTTTGTGGGACCTCCACCCCTCCAAACGTGACGTACCTTCTTGCAAAGGAAGGGAACACATGAATAAACCATTGTCTCCACGACTCCACGTGTTATCGGTTATCTCTAACCGAACTCCTTGTGATATAACTGCCTCTGAGAGCATTCGTGCTTGAGTTACTTGTACCATCATATAGGGTGCCTAACCTAGTTTGCATTAGGCTCACATTTATATTCCTCAAAGCCTAATATTGCAAAGAAAGAATTAAAATTTGTAGAAACCTATTCACCCTCCCCCCCTCTAGGTTTACCATCTCTGAACTTTCACTTTCCCATGGTGAGAAATAAATAAGTGCAACAGGTAAATGATAAGAAGTTGTCTTACCAAAAATCTAGGTTCCCCGGCAATGGCGCCAGAAAATGTCTTGATGCCCACAAGTATAGGGGATCGCTGAAATCTTCGATGGGAAGTATTACCCAAATTAATAGTTCGACATAAGGGGAACACAAGAATACCAATAAGACTTTAGCAATTGAGACGTCACTCTCAACCACACATGTATATCAATAAACTCACAAAGCAAGTGGTGATTTTATAGCAGTTGATTCAAAGTACTAAAGGCAAACAGTAAATAAAAGTAGCAGATTTCCAGTTTTCACTAGAAAAAGTAGTTTGTAACTTCCAGTAGCTAAAAGCGTAGGCATGAGGCAGCAATGGGGTAATATATGGATGATATTGATCATGTAATGTAATCCAACTAACATAGCATTCATATCCAATTCAGTTGTGTGTCAGTGTGTGATCGAAATATAGTTATGCGTACTAACTAAGAGAATTTGCATAACATCTTTTGTCATGCTTGCCCATTTTACCGGCCAACTTGGAACTACAAGCAATTAAGGTCTACCCTTTCGAATAGTCCGGAACAATGCATTAATATCATGAACACATATACTCGAACTATCACATATTACCCTTATTTTTCCCTATCTGTCACGTTAGGAATTCGCAGGGTCAACATAATAACAAGTAATACACCTTTCAAATAAATACCAACCTCATATATATGATAAAGCAATATAGGTTTAGTACTGAAATCATGTCACTCGGGCCCTAGTAACAAGCATTAAACATATCAAAGGTGTATCAACACTCATACATAAATATCTTCAAGACGAACACCTTAAATATCGATACTATGGAGGATTACATGATACATCTCATCAAAAACCCGTCCACCTCTTAAGCCTACAAAGAACTACTCACTCATGGTGATGTAGAGTGAGTCCATGATGATTGGTGACGATGTCGATGGCGGTGATGATGAAGAAGCCCTCGAAATCCCTCTCTCCGGGGTGGAGAGCAGGATCAATCTGGCTCCCGAAACGAACGGCGCTCTGTTTCGCGACACATCGTGCCCTTTCAGGGGGTAGGTTTTTAGGGTATATAAGGCACCACATGAAAGGGGGAGGCGAGAAGGCGGCCGAGGGCCAAACGAGCCTGGATGGCGCACCCAAAGAAGTAGGGTGCGCCACCTGGCCTCGTTTGGGCCTCGTGGCTCCCTTCTCGTGATCCAAAGCTCCAGGTCCTTCCTTTTCGTGGAAAACTTCCCTGGCATTTTCCCTAATTTTATTTCCTGCGAAAACTTGACAAAAATGGGACTTTGCTAAAAACAACAACATATTTAGCAGTTTTCATACAAGTATGGTGAGATTCCAGAGCAAATCATTAAGAAAAGTTCTTGGAAAAGTAGATACATTTGAGATGTATCAAGAAGCAATCACTACAAGAAAAGTTCTCATCCTCAACGTCAAGTTTTCGTCAGGTATAGGCCATTGTTCGTCGCCTATGGGGCTACCTGACGATATGGGTTCTGTGGTGCATACTGCCTCAGGTAAGGGCCTACCACATATTTTTAGGTGTGTCACGTTTGGGCGCCCTTTGGCCACGGAAAATCGGACCATTGCAGAAGAGTTTTCGGGAGGTCGTTGACTGCTAACGTCATGCAAACTGGCACGTGGCAGACGCCGTTAAATGTCAGTTAACGCCGTTAACCGGCTGAAACCCCGTGGTAGATGGTAGGCCCACACAAGGCCTGCCACGCCTTAAGCAGGCCGGCCCATTTAGTTTGCGGGCCGGGCCAGCTGACTTAGTTTGACCAGTCAACAGTATAACTGGGCTGTTCAATTAGGTACGTGGGTAGGGCCTAACTTCTAAGGTTGACTGGTCAAAACTTAAATCGGCGAGCCTACTAAGCACGTGGGCCAGGCCGAATGTCTCCGTTTGACCGGTTGATGTCTACGTGTGCTTCTATTCTTGTAGACAGTGTTGGGCCTCCAAGAGCAGAGGTTTGTAGAACAGGAGCAAGTTTCCCTTAAGTGAATCACCCAAGGTCTATCGAACTCAGGGAGGTAGAGATCAAAGATATTCCTCTCAAGCAACCCTGCAATTAAGATACAAGAAGTCTCTTGTGTCCCCAACACACCTAATACACTTGTCAGATGTATAGGTGCACTAGTTCGGCGAAGAGATGTTAAAACGCAGATGGTATAGATGGTGGTAAACGGTAATTACGATCTGAAGTAAATATTGCACGAAGTAAAGATGCAGTAAAACAGTAAATAAGCGATGTTTGCAGTATTTGGAAACAAGGCCTAGGGATCCTACTTTCACTAGTGGACACTCTCAACATTGCAATCATAATTGAATATAAATATAAGCACTTCATCATACTACTCTCCTGTTGGATAAAGAACTCAAATTCATTGGGCAAGTCTGCAAAAGCACACCTCAAAGGCATATTCCCAAGTACTAATAAACATCCCACACTGTCACCGTGAGCATTCATAGGAGGTACTAACACACCACAATTCATAAGGGA
>NC_061513.1:179679333-179744219 GCF_022539505.1 Lolium rigidum | reverse complement strand
ATCCCATTGTCAGCTCTTTTTGCAAAATTATTGGATAAGCGGATGAAGCCACTAGTCCATTGGTGAAATTTGCCCAGCAAGATTGAAAGATAAACACCACATACTTCCTCATGAGCTATAAAACATTGACACAAATTGAGAAGCATTTTGAATTGTTTAAAGGTAGCACTCAAGCAATTTACTTTGGAATGGCAGGAAATACCACATAGTAGGTAGGTATGGTGGACACAAATGGCATAGTGGTTGGCTCAAGTATTTTGGATGCATGAGAAGTATTCCCTCTCGATACAAGGTTTAGGCTAGCAAGGTTGTTTGAAGCAAACACAAGTATGAACTGGTACAGCAAAACTTACATAAGAACATATTGCAAGCATTATAATACTCTACACTGTCTTCCTTGTTGCTCAAACACTTTTACCAGAAAATATCTAGACCTTAAGAGAGATCAATTACGCAAACCAATTTAACAAGCTCTACAGTAGTTCTCCACTAATAGGTTTAAACTACATGAAAAAACTTAATCATACTTGAGAGCTCAAAACAATTGCGAAATGTCAAATTATCCAAGACATATGCGGCATTTTCTTTTCCCAACCAAATAAAGATAAATATTGTAGCTTCCAACTTTTATTCATTGAACATTAAAAGTAAAACGAAGAACAAGTGTTCATATGAAAAAGCGGAGCGTGTCTCTCTCCCAAACATGGATTGCTAGGATCCGAATTTATTCAAACAAAAACAAAAATAAATGCACACAGACGCTCCAAGTAAAACACATATGATGTGACCGAATAAAAATATAGTTTCAGGGGAGGAACCTGATAAGTTGATGAAGAAGGGGATGCCATGGGCATCCCCAAGCTTAGACGCTTGAGTCTTCTTGAAATATGCATGGATGAACCACGGGGGCATCCCCAAGCTTAGACTTTTCACTCTTCTCGATCATATATCATCCTCCTCTCTTGACCCTTGAAAACTTCCTTCACACCAAACTTCTCATAAATTTCATTAGAGGGGTTAGTACTCAAAAAAATTGAATCCACCTTGGTCCTGTAGTGGCACATTGCAAGAACTCAATAAAACATTAGCTACAGCCCTCTACGTCTAGAAAACCTCGCTTAAAGTCCACAAGAGACAATGCAAAAACGAGACAGAATCTGCCAAAACAGAACAGCCAGTAAAGACGAATTTTAAATAAATACTTCCGTTGCTCAAATCCGAAAACTCAAAACTAATGAAAGTTGCGTACATATCTGAGGAACACGCACGTAAATTGGCATATTTTTCTGAGTTACCTACAGAGGAAACAGCCCAGATTCGTGACAGATAGAAATCTGTTTCTGCGCAGAAATCCAAATCTAGTACCAACCTTCGATTAGAGGCTTCACTTGGCACAACAATACACAAAACTAAGATAAGGAGAGGTTGCTACAGTAGTAAACAACTTCCAAGACACAAATATAAAACAAAGTACTGTAGCAAAATAACACATGGGTTATCTCCCAAGAAGTTCTTTCTTTATAGCCATTAAGATGGGCTCAGCAGTTTCGATGATGCACTCGCAAGAAACTGTATTTGAAGCAAAAGAGAGCATCAAGAGGCAAATTCAAAACACATTTAAGCCTAACATGCTTCCTATGAAAAGGAATCTCGTAAATAAACAAGTTCATGAAAAGCAAAGTAACAAGCGTAGAAAGATAGAACAAGTGTAATTTCAACAATTTCAGCACATAGAGAGGTGTATTAGTACCATGAAAATTTCTACTACCATATTTTCCTCTCTCATAATAATTTTCAGTAGCTTCATGAACAAACTCAACAATATAGCTATCACATGCAACATACTTTTCATGATTTCCAAACACATAATTTTTATCAAGTTCAAGAATAGTTGGATTAAAACTTTCAAACACACTTTTATCAATAATATAACAAGATGGTTTATCAATCTCAAGAGATATGAGACTCATAGATAATGTCAAGACCTTTCCAATCCCATTTTCATTAGTAGTACAATTAATATTATCAAATAACATAGGACCATCATCAAGAGCTTTATCATAAACATTTGCTACGCAAAATTCTTTAGTACCATGCATTTCGACATCGAGCACAAACAAAGCATTATCATAAGATTTATCAAAGTAGCATGGATTATCATAAATAACAGTAGCATAATTATTCTCACAAGTATTACTCATAGGTACTATTTCAAGAGAATCCACAGGAACATAACATTCAACCTCTTCCGGTAAGCATGGAGGACAATCAAATAGTGTAAAAGATAAAGAGTTACTCTCATTAGAAGGTTGACATGGGTAGCTAATCCATTATTCCTCCTTTTGTTCGTCGCTCTCCTCTTCTTTTTCATCCAATGAGCTTTCAGGTTCATCAATTTCCTCCTCTTTTTCATCCAATGAGCTTTCGAGTTCATCAATTTCTTCTTCCACCGATTCTCGCAAATTGTGAGTGCATTCTTGTGCATTAATGTGTCTCTCTTTATAATCAAGGATATAAGGATTCCTACTGTAGCATTCTATGCAAGAATTAAGGATAGTAGAGACATAATCTTTAAGGTCCTTACAAATAGCACAAGTTTCATAATTCTCAACCATGAAGGATTCTATCTCGGAGGCTCCCATAAATAAGACAAATTGTTCTACCTCTTCGAACCCATAATGAATATAGCAATTCCGATTATAGTTCGTAATTAAAAATTCTCACTAAAGCCACATTGAAATTTAAGATGTTTAGTATCCTGTTGAGAGCAACAGTTTATATCATGGCGTCTAAGCAAGATTCTAGCAATTGTATTCAATTTTTCTATCATAGCACTCATTATTCTACCAGTTTCTATAATTATTATAACATTCTATAAGCTCCAAGTAGGTTGTAGGTTCTCCCATAGTAGCAGTTTTTTATTTTTCGATTTTTCAAATTTTTATGGATTTTTGGGTATATGAGACAAATAAAACAAGACAAAAATAAACTAGACAAAAGTAAACTAAGCACAAATAAACTAGACAAAAGTAAACTAAGCAAAACAAAATAAAACAAAATAAAAACAGAGAGAGAGGTTGAGTGTACTCCCCAGGTGAACTTATGATTAGAGCTATGCCTCCCCGGCAACGGCGCCGAAAAATAGTCTTGATGACCCACAAGTATAGGGGATCGCAACGAGTCTTCGAGGGAAGTAAAACCCAAATTTATTGATTCGACACAAGGGGAGGTAAAGAATACTTATAAGCCTTAACAACTGAGTTGTCAATTCAGTACGCACTGGAAAAGCACTAGCAACAAGGGTGATGTGAAAGTAGCAGTGATATGAGAGCAATAGTAAGAGTAACACAACAGCAGTAATAGCAATATGAGAGCAATGGCACCAGAAGATAGTTGATACTACTTCAAATGACATGTAGAATGAGTATATGATGATGAAAGATGGACCGGGGTTCCCAGCGATCTACACTAGTGGCAACTCTCCAATAACAAGTGTTGGGTGAACAAATTACAGTCGGGATTGATAGGATTGAAATAGCATTAAGACAGAATATAAAGATCATTAATCATGTAGGCATGTTTTCCATAAATAGTCGTACGTGCTCGCAATGAGAAACTTGCACAACATCTTTTGTCCTACCAGCCGGTGGCAGCCGGGCCTCAAGGGAATCTACTGTATATTAAGGTACTCCTTTTAATAGAGCACCGGAGCAAAGCATTAACACTCCGTGAAAACATGTGATCCTCACATCACCGCCATCCCCTCCGGTTGTCCCGATTTCTGTCACTTCGGGGCCTTTGGTTCCGGACAGTGACATGTGCATACAACTTGTAGATACAATCTAAGCAATAAGTATAGAGCTCAAATCTAAGATCATGCCACTCGGGCCCTAGTGACAAGCATTAAGCATAACAAGATTGCAGCAACAATAACTTCATAAACTTTGTAGATAGACAATCATAACGTAACAATCCATCGGATCCCGACAAACACAACACCGATTACATCAGATGAATCTCAATCATGTAAGGCAGCTCATGAGATCATTGTATTGAAGTACATAGGGGAGAGAATACCAACTAGCTACAGCTAGAACCCGTAGTCCATGGGGGAACTACTCACGGAGCATGATGGAGGCGGTGGCGTTGATGGAGATGGCTTCCGGGGGCACTTCCCCGCCCCGGCAGGGTGCCGGAACAGAGAGTTCTGTCCCCCGAATTGGAGTTTCGCGATGGCGGCGGCGCCCCTGGAGTCTTTCTGGAGTTTCGTCAAGTGGTACGGTGTTTTTAGGTCGAAAGGGATTTTATAGGCGAAGAGGCGGCGCAGGGGGGCACCCGGGCGCCACACCACGGCCGGCGCGGGCCCGGGTCAGGCCGCGCCGCCTTATGGTGTGGTGGCCCTCCGGCCCCTCTCCGACTCTTCTTCGGTGTTCTGGATGCTTCCGGGAAAAATAGGAGGTTTGGTCTTCGTTTCGTCGAATTCGAGAATATTGCCCGAACAGCCTTTACTGGAACCAAAAACAGCAGAAAACGAGAACCGGCACTGTGGCATCTTGTTAATAGGTTAGTTCCGGAAAATGCATGAAATCATCATAAAGTGCAAGCAAAACATGTAAGTATTGTCATAAAACAAGCATGGAACGACAGAAATTATGGATACGTCGGGGACGTATCAGGCGCACACACTGTACCTTTACGCCGAGGTCACAGTAACCCCAAAGTTCACATAATAAAACAATTGAATAGCATATGACATCTAGATTGCAAAGCCTATGATCACATAGATGAACAAATAAATGCTACTCTCAAACACTCTCTTGTTGGATAACAAACAACATTCATTGTGTAGGGCTACAAGAGCTCCCTCAAGCCGGAGTAAACAAGCTCCACAACGTCATAAAGGAAACACACACGATGCACACACTGTCACCATTACACCGTGGAGAGTGAATCCGGAGTTCATATTTAAAGTAACCTCTAGAGTGCATAATAGACAAGAGTAACATCTACATATTCATAAAGATCACACCACAGGAGAGAGAGATGAACCACATAGCTACCGGTAGAGCCCTCAGTCTCGGGGGAGAACTACTCCCTCCTCATCGTGGGAGACAGCAACGGCGATGAAGATGGAGGTGGTGTCGATGGAGATGACTCCGGGGGCAATTCCCCGTCTCGGCGGCGTGCCGGAACAGAGATTCTGTCCCCGAAACTTGTCTTCGCGATGGCGGTGGCTACGGAACTCTTCGTGGAATATGACTTGTTGATTTAGGGTTTTCGCGACGGGAAGAATATATAGGCGAAAGGCGGCCTCGGAGGAGCCAGGGGGTGCCCACACCACATGGCGGCGCGGCCAGGGTGGGCCCGCGCCCCCCTATGGTGTGGGTCCCCTGCTGGCCGCCTCCGACTCTCCTTCGATGTTCTGGAACCCTCCGTGGAAAATAGGGCCGTGGGCTTTTGTTTCGTCCAATTCCGAGAATATTTCCTGTGTAGGATTTCTGAAACCAAAAACAGCAGAAAACAGGAACTGGCGCTTCAGCATCTTGTTAATAGGTTAGTGCCGTAAAATGCATAAAAATGATATAATGTGTGAACAAAACATGTAGGTATTGTCATAAAACTAGCATGGAACATCAGAAATTATAGATACGTTGGAGACGTATCACCGGTCAACCGGATGGCTAGGCCGACCCACCGAACAAGTGGACTGGGACGAATGTCTTTGTTTGACCGATCAACACGATAAATGGGCCAGCCTAATAGTCATGTGGGTCGGGCCGACTATCTTGGTTTGACCAGTCAACATGCAAATCAGGCCAGCCCAATAAGCATATGGGTCGGGCCAAATGTCTTCGTTTGACTGGTCAATAGAACAAACGGACCGGCCCAATAAGCATGTGGGTCGGGCCGAATGTCTTTGTTTGACCGGTCAACGAGATAAACGGGCCGGCATAATAAGCATGTGGGGCCCACTTTCCTGTTATCGGGACGGCCTAATTAATCAGTAAGTGGGGTCCACCTTAAAGCAAGTGGGCTGGCCCAATAAGTAAGTGGGCCGACCCAAAATAAAAGTGGGGCCCACTTTACAGTAAGTGGGTCGGCCTAGTAAGTATGTGGTAGGGCCCTGGTCGTTTGACTAGTCAACTTGCATTCTGGGTCAGCCCAATTAGGCTTATGAGAAGGCCCATTAAATTTCATGGGCCTGCTAAACTAATTACGAAAGCCAATTACAATTAAAAGCTGATATCAATGATATACCCATTACATACACATTGTAGCATTGTGTCCAATTAATTTAAACAAGTAAAATAATTAAAAAAATTACAAGGCAATTAATGTGCCCAAATAAAAAAATTACATATAATCATGGGGGGCTTCTATTAGCATCATCAATAACATGTTGATATTTGGCAATCACCTTGACTGAATCTTGTGTACTATTTTTCAACATATCAGCTACAGATCTTAGAGCAGCAACACCATGTCTTTCATACAGTACAGCCTTGAGATATTTACTATTTGATGAAACGAATGATCAGAAGAAATGTCTGAACTTTTTTGGGGCCTTTTTCTAATGAGGTTTGCTTCGTTACAACTGCATTCTGATAATATTGCAAAAAGAGTTAAACGATGAACTATGCAAACATGTATTAAGCATTATCGATATTAGATAGTCACAAGTACTAAGCACAGACTTACATTATATCGTTGCATAGGCTCAGTACGGAACTATTTTTGCCCTCTATCTTCTACTAAGGACTGCTTCATTACAACTGCATTCTAGTAATATTGTAAACATAGTTACAACAGTGAACTATTCAAATATGTATTATGCAATGTAGATATAAAATAATAACAAGTTGCATAAATAAGCACAAGATAATGTATGGAACTTGTACTAAGCATAGACTTACATTATAATGTTGCACAAGCTCGCTACAGATCCTTTTTGGCGCCTATCTTCTAATGATAACTGCTTCATTACAACTGCATTCTAGTAATATTGCAAACATAATTACAACAATGAACTATTCAAACATGTATTATGCAATGTAGAGATAAGATAACAACATGTAGCATAAATAAGCACAAGATAAGATATGAAACATGTACTAAGCATAGACTGGCTCGCTTCAGGTTCTTCTCTTGCGTGCACTAGTCGTGGTCAACATGCATGTCATTTTAGGCTCAGCCATCACGTGAAATGCTACTCCTCCTGCTCCATTGTCCTTAATCTGTGTTTAGATATCACATTTAAGACTAAGTCGGCTGGTTTCAAATAACAAAAAACTTGAGCTACCAATAATCTACTATTTACCAAATATCAGATTAAAACCAACTAGATGTTGCTTTGCATGAGATAAGAATTTCAGAGATTTAGATTTAGAGTAGGGAATGAATATAACTGTAATACCAAGTTTTTCCACATAAATTAAACTGGCATTAAGAATGACCAGATGTCAGGTTCAAAGCACCTTCGCAGTTGCTCCAAGACAAGCATATCAAATAGGCAGAAACATAGTAAAGCGTGAATGACATAGCTATGGCAGGGTTCTAAGTGTTAATCTCTGGCAGAAGGAACAATGCATACATGTTATAGATAATAACAGAAGTAAACTGCCAAAATTACCAACCGAGAACTCAGATTCCAACCTTCCATAGCGTCACCATTGTTAATGTTGAATGTTCTAATAAGTGGTTCGCATGATCAATCCCTATGAAAAATAACATTGACACGTTATTCTACAATAATACAAAGACCAGACATGCACGCAACAATAACTATACAAGATGTGCGACAAGAGAATTCATGGAAAAAAATAGCTATAAGCTAATGACGAGGTATAAGAGCAAGCAGATTGGAAATGCACATAGCATGATTATAAAAGCAGTGTGACAATAACATGCAGGAGAAAACAGCTAGCAGCTAGCGGGTGAGCTAATGACGTGGTATAAGAACAACCAGATTGGAAATGCCCATAGCATGACTATAAAAGCAGTGTGACAATAACAGGCAGTAAGAAAACAGTTGTCAGCAAATGAATGGGTATACGGCTATGAATATGTGGATGCACACATGTGTCAGTAGAATGAACAGGATGATAGCGACCAGATAATGCTTTTGTACAATATTAAAATGAAGTTCATGCGAAGCAACACATCAAGAAAATTAATGGCATATGAGATCTGCAAATAACTATACAAAGCATGACTAAAGAAACACCGCGATCAAATGGGCCAGAATACTTACCAAGCTGCGGCGGGGTGGATGAGGGGGCAGCTTGCATTCCAGCGGCGGCGAACGCGGGAGACGATGAATCGACCCTTTTTCAGGAGAAGCGGGTGTTAGTGAACCAGATCCGGTTGGCTGGCAAGGGCTTCGATGAAGTTGATAAAGCCGTTGCGCTGAGGTAGTCGGTGGAATATATCGGCTTCAGTGGAGGGGGCGTGGTGAAGTAGATCCGGTTCCGTTGGAGATGATCCGGTGCGTCGAAAGGAAAGGCATTGACTGCTACACTGTGGACGAGGTCGGCGGTGAAGCAGATCCGTCGGTGGCGAGGGCGGCGGGGGAGCGGATCTGGTGGATGGACAACCAACACGATCAAGGCTACGTTGTGGATGCTTGATACGTCTCAAACGTATCCATAATTTCTTATGTTCCATGCTACTTTTATGACAATACCCACATGTTTTATACATACTTTACATCATTATTATGCATTTTCCGGCACTAACCTATTAACGAGATGCCGAAGAGCCAGTTGCTGTTTTCTGCTGTTTTTAGTTTCAGAAATCCTACAAAGGAAATATTCTCGGAATTGGACGAAATCAACGCACAGGGTGTTATTTTTCCACGGAGCTTCCAGAAGACCGAAGATCATACGAAGTGGGGCCACGAGGAGCCGCCACCATAGGGCGGCGCGGCCAAGGAGGGGCCCGCGCCACCCTATGGGGTGGACCCCTCGGGTGCCCCCCTGCGCTGCCCTTCCGCCTACTTAAACTCTCCGTCGCGAAAACCCTATTACCGAGAGCCACGATACGGAAATACTTCTAGAGACGCCGCCGCCGCCAATCCCATCTCGGGGGATTCAGGAGATCGCCTCCGGCACCCTGCCGGAGAGGGGAATCATCACCGGAGGGCTCTACATCATCATGCCCGCCTCCGGATTGATGCGTGAGTAGTTCATCCTTGGACTATGGGTCCATAGCAGTAGCTAGATGGTTGTCTTCTCCTCATTGTGCTATCATGTTAGATCTTGTGAGCTGCCTATTGATGCGTGTAGTTGACACGTCCGTTGGGAACCCCAAGAGGAAGGTGTGATGAGCACAGTAGCAAGTTTCCCTCAGTAAGAAACCAAGGTTTAATCGAACCAGTAGGAGTCAAGAAGCACGTTGAAGGTTGATGGCGGTGGGATGTAGTGCGGCGCAACACCAGGGATTCCGGCGCCAACATGGAACCTGCACAACACAACCAAAGTACTTTGCCCCAACGAAACAGTGAGGTTGTCAATCTCACCGGCTTGCTGTAACAAAGGATTAGATGTATAGTGTGGATAATGATTGTTTGCAGAAAATAGTAAAGAACAAATATTGCAGTAGATTGTATTCGATGTAAAGAATAGGACCGGGGTCCACAGTTCGCTAGCGGTGTCTCTCCCATAAGATAAATAGCATGTTGGGTGAACAAATTACAGTCGGGCAATTTACAAATAGAGAGGGCATGACAATGCACATACATGATATGATAAATATAGTGAGATTTAATTGGGCATTACGACAAAGTACATAGACCGCTATCCAGCATGCATCTATGGCTAAAAAGTCCACCTTCAGGTTATCATCCGAACCCCTCCCGGTATTAAGTTGCAAACAACAGACAATTGCATTAAGTATGGTGTGTAATGTAATCAATAACTACATCCTCGGACATAGCATCAATGTTTTATCCCTAGTGGCAACAAGACATCCACAACCTTAGAACTTTCTCGTCATCGTCCCGCATTTAATGGAGGCATGAACCCACTATCGAGCATAAATACTCCCTCTTGGAGTTAAGAGTAAAAACTTGGCCAGAGCCTCTACTAATAACGGAGAGCATGCAAGATCATAAACAACACATAGGTAATAGATTGATAATCATCATAACATAGTATTCTCTATCCATCGGATCCCGACAAACACAACATATAGCATTACAGATAGATGATCTTGATCATGTTAGGCAGCTCACAAGATCCAACAATGAAGCACATAAGGAGAAGACGACCATCTAGCTACCGCTATGGACCCATAGTCCAGGGGTGAACTACTCACTCATCACTCCGGAGGCGACCATGGCGGTGAAGAGTCCTCCGGGAGATGATTCCCCTCTCCGGCAGGGTGCCGGAGGCGATCTCTTGAATCCCCCGAGATGGGATTGGCGGCGGCGTCTCTGAAAGGTTTTCCGTATCGTGGCTCTCGGTACTGGGGGTTTCGCGACGGAGGCTTTAAGTAGGCGAAAGGGTAGGTCAGGGGGCGTCACGAGGTGGCGACACAACAGGGCCGCGCGGCCAGCACCTGGGCCGCGCCGCCCTAGCGTGCCGTCGCCTCGTGGCCCCACTTCGTTTCCTCTTCAGTCTTCTGGAAGCTTCGTGGAAAAGTAGGCCCCTGGGCGTTGATTTCGTCCAATTCCGAGAATATTTCCTTACTAGGATTTCTGAAACCAAAAACAGCAGAAAACAACAACTGGCTCTTCGGCATCTCGTTAATAGGTTAGTGCCTGAAAATGCATAAATATGACATAAAGTATGCATAAAACATGTAGATATCATCAATAATGTGGCATGGAACATAAGAAATTATCGATACGTCGGAGACGTATCAGCATCCCCAAGCTTAGTTCCTGCTCGTCCCGAGCAGGTAAACGATAACAAAGATAATTTCGGAGTGACATGCCATCATAACCTTGATCATACTATTGTAAGCATATGTAATGAATGCAGCGATCAAAACAATGGTAATGACATGAGTAAACAAATGAATCATAAAGCAAAGACTTTTCATGAATAGTACTTCAAGACAAGCATCAATAAGTCTTGCATAAGAGTTAACTCATAAAGCAATAAATTAAAGTAAAGGTATTGAAGGAACACAAAGGAAGATTAAGTTTCAGCGGTTGCTTTCAACTTATAACATGTATATCTCATGGATATTGTCAATGTAAAGTAATATAACAAGTGCAATATGCAAGTATGTAGGAATCAATGCACAGTTCACACAAGTGTTTGCTTCTTGAGGTGGAGAGAAATAGGTGAACCGACTCAACATAAAAGTAAAAGAAAGGTCCTTCAAAGAGGAAAGCATCGATTGCTATATTTGTGCTAGATCTTTTATTTTGAAAACATGAAACAATTTTGTCAACGGTAGAAATAAAGCATATGTATCATGTAAATTATATCTTACAAGTTGCAAGCCTCATGCATAATGTACTAATAGTGCCCGCACCTTGTCCTAATTAGCTTGGGTTAACACTGATCATCATTGCATAACATATGTTTCAACCAAGTGTCACAAAGGGGTACCTCTATGCCACCTGTACAAGGGTCTAAGGAGAAAGTTCGCATTGGATTTCTCGCTTTTGATCATTCTTCAACTTAGACACCCATACCGGGACAACATAGACAACAGATAATGGACTCCTCTTTTAATGCTTAAGCATTCAACAACAGTTAAATATTCTCATAAGAGATTGAGGTTTTATGTCCAAACCGAAACTTCCACCATGATTCATGGCTTTAGTTAGCGGCCCAATGTTCTTCTCTAACAAGTATGCATACTCAAACCATTTGATTGTGAAAACCGCCCTTACTTCGTACAAGACGAACATGCATAGCAACTCACATGATATTCAACAAAAAGTTGATGGCGTCCCCAGGAACATGGTTATCGCACAACAAGCAACTTAATAAGAGATAAAGTGCATAAGTACATATTCAATACCATAATAGTTTTTAAGGCTATTTTGTCCCATGAGCTATATATTGCAAAGGCGAATGATAGAAATTTAAAGGTAGCACTCAAGCAATTTACTTTGGAATGGCGGAGAAATACCATGTAGTAGGTAGGCATGGTGGACACAAATGGCATAGTGGTTGGCTCAAGGATTTTGGATGCATGAGAAGTATTCCCTCTCGATACAAGGTTTAGGCTAGCAAGGTTATTTGAAACAAACACAAGGATGAACCGGTGCAGCAAAACTCACATAAAAGACATATTGTAAACATTATAAGACTCTACACCGTCTTCCTTGTTGTTCAAAACTCAATACTAGAAATTATCTAGACTTTAGAGAGACCAAATATGCAAACCAAATTTTATCAAGCTCTATGTATTTCTTCATTAATGGGTGCAAAGTATATGATGCAAGAGCTTAAACATGAGCACAACAATTGTCAAGTATCAAATTATTCAAGACATTTTAGAATTACTACATGTAGCATTTCCCGATTCCAACCATATAACAATTTAACGAAGAAGATTCAACCTTCGCCATGAATACTATGAGTAAAGCCTAAGGACATATTTGTCCGTATGCAACAGCGGAGCGTGTCTCTCTCCCACACAATGAATGCTAGGATCCATTTTATTCAAACAAAAACAAAAACAAAAACAAAAATAAACAGACGCTCCAAGCAAAGCACATAAGATGTGACTGAATAAAAATATAGTTTCAAGGGAGGAACCTGATGATGTTGTCGATGAAGAAGGAGATGCCTTGGGCATCCCCAAGCTTAGACGCTTGAGTCTTCTTAAAATATGCAGGGGTGAACCACCGGGGCATCCCCAAGCTTAGAGCTTTCACTCCTCTTGATCATAGTATATCATACTCCTCTCTTGACCCTTGAAAACTTCCTTCACACCAAACTTCAAGCAAACTCATTAGAGGGTTAGTGCACAATCAAAAATTCACATGTTCAGAGGTGACACAATCATTCTTAACACTTCTGGACATTGCACAAAGCTACTGGATATTAATGGATCAAAGAAATTCATCCAACATAGCAAAAGAGGCAATGCGAAATAAAAGGAAGAATCTGTCAAAAACACAACAGTCCGTAAAGAAGAACCTGGAAGGGGCACTTAACTTGCTCAAACGGACAAACTCAAAACTAATGAAAGTTGCGTACATATCTGAGGATCACGCACGTAAATTTGCATATTTTTTTGATTTTTTTACAGAGACTTCTGCGCGAATTCGTGACAGACAGCAATGCTGTTTCTGTGCAGCAATCCAAATCTAGCATCAACTTTACCATAAAGACTTTACTTGGCACAAAAACATGATAAGGAGAGGTTGCTACAGTAGTAAACAACTTCCAAGACTCAAATATAAAACAAAGTACTCGTAGTAAAAACATGGGTTGTCTCCCATAAGCGCTTTTTTAACGCCTTCCAGCCTAGGCGCGTAAAGTGTAAATCAAGTGTTATCAAGAGATGAAGCATCGACATCATAATTTGTTCTAATAATAGAATCAAAAGGTAACTTCATTCTCTTTCTAGGGAAGTGTTCCATACCTTTCTTGAGAGGAAATTGATATTTAATATTACCTTCCTTCATATCAATGATAGCTCCAACAGTTCGAAGAAAAAGGTCTTCCCAATATAATGGGACAAGATGCATTGCATTCAAGATCCAAGACAACAAAATCAACGGGGATAAGGTTATTGTTAACCATAATACAAACATTATCAATCCTCCCCAAAGGTTTCTTTTTAGCATTATCAGCAAGATTAACATCCAAATAACAATTTTTCAATGGTGGCAAGTCAAGCATATCATAGATTTTCTTAGGCATAACGTAAATACTTGCACCAAGATCACATAAAGCATTACAATCAAAATCATTGATCTTCATCTTAATGATGGGCTCCCAACCATCTTCTAACTTTCTAGGAATAGAGGTTTCAAGTTTTAGTTTCTCTTCTCTAGCTTTTATGAGAGCATTTGTAATGTGTTTTGTAAAGGCCAAGTTTATAGCACTAGCATTGGGACTTTTAGCAAGCTTTTGTAAGAACTTTATAACTTCAGAGATGTGGCAATCATCAAAGTCTAAACCATTATGATCTACAACAATGGAATCATTGTCCCCAATATTTTGAAAAATTTCAGCAGTTTTATCAATTTCAGTAGTTTTAGCAGTTTCAGGTAATTTTGCACGCTTTGCACTAGGAGTAGTAACATTGCCAACACCAATTATTTTACCATTGATAGTAGGAGGTGTAGCAACATGTGAATCATTAACATTACTAGTGGTGGTAATAGTCAAAACTTTAGCTACATTATTCTCTTTAGCTAGTTGATGCGCGTGAAACACACGTCCTTTGGGAACCCCAAGAGGAAGGTGTGATGTGCACAACAGTAAGTTTTGTCTTAGAAAGAAACCAAGGTTTATCGAACCAGGAGGAGCCAAGAAGCACGTTGAAGGTTGATGGCGGAGGGATGTAGTGCGGCGCAACACCAGGGATTCCGGCGCCAACGTGGAACCTGCACAACACAACCAAAGTACTTTGCCCCAACGAAACAAGTGAGGTTGTCAATCTCACCGGCTTGTTGTAACAAAGGATTAGATGTATAGTGTGGATGATGATTGTTTGCAGAAAACAGTAGAACAAGTATTGCAAGAGATTGTATTTAATGTAAAAGAATGGACCGGGGTCCACAGCTCACTAGAGGTGTCTCTCCCATAAGATAAATAGCATGTTGGGTGAACAAATTACAATCGGGCAATTGACAAATAGAGAGGGCATGACAATGCACATACATGATATGATAAGTATAGTGAAATTCAATTGGGCATTACGACAAAGTACATAGACCGCTATCCAAGCATGCATCTATGCCTAAAAAGTCCACCTTCAAGTTATCATCCGAACCCCTTCTAGTATTAAGTTGCAAACAACAGACAATTGCATTAAGTATGGTGCGTAATGTAATCAATAACTACATCCTCGGACATAGCATCAATGTTTTATCCCTAGTGGCAACATCACATCCACAACCTTAGAACTTTCTGTCACCGTCCCGCATTTAATGGAGGCATGAACCCACTATCGAGCATAAATACTCCCTCTTGGAGTTAAGAGCAAAAACTTGGCCGCAGCCTCTACTAATAACGGAGAGCATGCAAGATCATAAACAACACATAGGTAATAGATTGATAATCAACATAACATAGTATTCTCTATCCATCGGATCCCGACAAACACAACATATAGCATTACAGATAGATGATCTTGATCATGTTAGGTAGCTCACAAGATCCGACAATGAAGCACATAAGGATAAGACGACCATCTAGCTACTGCTATGGACCCATAGTCCAGGGGTGAACTACTCACTCATCACTCCGGAGGCGACCATGGCGGTGAAGAGTCCTCCGGGAGATGATTCCCCTCTCCGGCAGGGTACCGGAGGCGATCTCCGTAATCCCCCGAGATGGGATTGGCGGCGGCGGCGTCTCGCAAGGTTTTCCGTATCGTGGCTCTCGGTACTGGGGGTTTCGCGACGGAGGCTTTAAGTAGGCGGAAGGGCAACGCGGGGGGCCACACGAGGGCCCCACACACCAGGGCCACGCGGCCAAGACCTAGGCCGCGCCGCCCTGTTGTGGCGGCGCCTCGTGGCCCCACTTCCTTCCCCCTTCGGTCTTCTGGAAGCTTCGTGCAAAAATAGGATCCTCGGGCGTTGATTTCGTCCAATTCCGAGAATATTTCCTTTGTAGGATTTCTGAAACCAAAAACAGCAGTAAAATAGCAACCGGCTCTTCGGCATCTTGTTAATAGGTTAGTGCCGGAAAATGCATAAATACGACATATAATGTGTATAAAACATGTAGATATCATCAATAATGTGGCATGGAACATAAGAAATTATAGATACGTTTGAGACGTATCACTAGTTTTTCATTTTCTTCTCTTTCCCACCTAGCATGCAATTCAGCCATCAATCTTATATTCTCATTAATTCTAACTTGGATGGCATTTGCTGTAGTAACAATATTATTTTCAATATCCTTATTAGGCATAACTTTCAATTTTAAAAGATCAACATCAGAGGCAAGTCTATCAACCTTAGTAGCAAGAATATCAATTTTATCAAGCTTTTCCTCAACAGATTTGTTAAAAGCAGTTTGTGTACTAATAAATTCTTTAAGCATGGATTCAAGACCAGAGGGTACATTCCTATTATTGTTGTAAGATTTCCCATAAGAATTACCATAACCATTACCATTATTAGAAGGATATGTTCTATAGTTGCTACCAGAATTATTCCTATAAGCATTGTTGTTGAAATTATTATTTTTAATGAAGTTCACATCAACATTCTCTTCTTGAGCAACCAATGAAGCTAATGGAACATTATTAGGATCAACATTAGTCCTATCATTCACAAGCATAGACATAATCACATCAATCTTATCACTCAAGGAGGAGGTTTCTTCGACAGAATTTACCTTCTTACCTTGTGGAGCTCTTTCCGTGTGCCATTCAGAGTAATTGATCATCATATCATCAAGAAGCTTTGTAGCCACCCCCAAAGTGATGGACATAAAGGTACCTCCAGCAGCTGAATCCAATAGGTTCCGCGAAGAAAAATTTAGTCCTGCATAGAAGGTTTCGATGATCATCCAAGTAGTCGATCCATGGGTTGGGCAATTCTTTACCAAAGATTTCATTCTCTCCCATGCTTGAGCAACATGTTCATTATCTAATTGCTTAAAATTCATTATGCTACTTCTCAAAGATATAATTTTAGCGGGAGGATAATATCTACCAATAAAAGCATCCTTACATTTAGTCCATGTATCAATACCATTCTTAGGCAAAGATAGCAACCAATCTTTAGCGCTTCCTCTTAATGAGAAAGGAAACAATTTCAATTTTATAATATCACCATCTACATCCTTATACTTTTGCATTTCACAAAGTTCGACAAAATTATTAAGATGGGCAGCAGCATCATCAGAAATAACACCAGAAAATTGCTCTCTCATAACAAGATTCAGTAAAGCAGGTTTAATTTTAAAGAATTCTGCTGTAGTAGCAGGTGGAGAAATAGGTGTGCATAGGAAATCATTATTATTTGTGCTAGTGAAGTCACACAACTTAGTATTCTCAACACTACCCATTTTAGCAGTAGTAAATAAAGCAAACTAAATAAAGTAAATGCAAGTAACTAATTTTTTGTGTGTTTTTAATATAGAGAACAAGACGGTAAATAAAGTAAAGCTAGCAACTAATTTTTGTGTGTTTTGTTTAAGTGCAGCAAACAAGTAGTAAATAAAATAAAGCAAGACAAAAACAAAGTAAAGAGATTGGATTGTGGAGACTCCCCTTGCAGCGTGTCTTGATCTCCCCGGCAACGGCGCCAGAAATTTGCTTGATGCGTGTAGTTGACACGTCCGTTGGGAACCCCAAGAGGAAGGTGTGATGAGCACAGTAGAAAGTTTCCCTCAGTAACAAACCAAGGTTTAATCGAACCAGTAGGAGTCAAGAAGCACATTGAAGATTGATGGCGGCGGGATGTAGTGCGGCGCAACACCAGGGATTCCGGCGCCAACGTGGAACCTGCACAACACAACCAAAGTACTTTGCCCCAACGAAACAGTGAGGTTGTCAATCTCACCGGCTTGCTGTAACAAAGGATTAGATGTATAGTGTGGATGATGATTGTTTGCGAGAAAATAGTAAAGAACAAATATTGCAGTAGATTGTATTCGATGTAAAGAATAGGACCGGGGTCCATAGTTCACTAGCGGTGTCTCTCCCATAAGATAAATAGCATGTTGGGTGAACAAATTACAGTCGGGCAATTTACAAATAGAGAGGGCATGACAATGCACATACATGATATGATAAATATAGTGAGATTTAATTGCGCATTACGACAAAGTACATAGACCGCTATCCAACAGGCATCTATGCCTAAAAAGTCCACCTTCAGGTTATCATCCGGACCCCTTCCGATATTAAGTTGCAAACAACAGACAATTGCATTAAGTATGGTGCGTAATGTAATCAATAACTACATCCTCGGACATAGCATCAATGTTTTATCCCTAGTGGCAACAGCACATCCACAACCTTAGAACTTTCCGTCACCGTCCCGCATTTAATGGAGGCATGAACCCACTATCGAGCATAAATACTCCCTCTTGGAGTTAAGAGTAAAAACTTGGCCGAGCCTCTACTAATAACGGAGAGCATGCAAGATCATAAACAACACATAGGTAATAGATTGATAATCATCATAACATAGTATTCTCTATCCATCGGATCCCGACAAACACAACATATAGCATTACAGATAGATGATCTTGATCATGTTAGGCGGCTCACAAGATCCAACAATGAAGCACATAAGGAGAAGACGACCATCTAGCTACTGCTATGGACCCATAGTCCAGGGGTGAACTACTCACTCATCACTCCGGAGGCGACCATGGCGGTGAAGAGTCCTCCGGGAGATGATTCCCCTCTCCGGCAGGGTGCCGGAGGCGATCTCCTGAATCCCCTGAGATGGGATTGGCGGCAGCGGCGTCTCTGGAAGGTTTTCCGTATCGTGGCTCTCGGTACTGGGGGTTTCGCGATAGAGGCTTTAAGTAGGCGAAAGGGTAGGTCAGGGGGCATCACGAGGTGGCGACACAACAGGGCCGCGCGGCCAGCACCTGGGCCGCGCCGCCCTAGCGTGTCGTCGCCTCGTGGCCCCACTTCGTTTCCTCTTCGGTCTTCTGGAAGCTTCGTGGAAAAATAGGCCCCTGGGCGTTGATTTCGTCCAATTCCGAGAATATTTCCTTACTAGGATTTCTGAAACCAAAAACAGTAGAAAACAAGCAATCGGCTCTTCGGCATCTCGTTAATAGGTTAGTGCCGGAAAATGCATAAATATGACATAAAGTATGCATAAAACATGTAGATATCATCAATAAGTTGGCATGGAACATAAGAAATTATCGATACGTCGGAGACGTATCACCTATCATGATCAAGATCATCTATTTGTAATGCTACATGTTGTGTTTGTTGGGATCCGATGAATATTGAATACTATGTCAAGTTGATTATCAATCTATCATATATATGTTGTTTATGTTCTTGCATGCTCTCCGTTGCTAGTAGAGGCTCTGGCCAAGTTGATACTTGTAACTCCAAGAGGGAGTATTTATGCTCGATAGTGGGTTCATGCCTCCATTGAATCCGGGACAAGTGACAGAAAGTTCTAAGGTTGTGGATGTGCTTGTTGCCACTAGGGATAAAACATCAATGCTTTGTCTAAGGATATTTGTGTTGATTACATTACACACCATACTTAATGCAATTGTCTGTTGTTTGCAACTTAATACTGGAGGGGGCGCGGATGCTAACCTGAAGGTGGACTTTTTAGGCATAGATGCATGCTGGATAGCGGTCTATGTACTTTGTCGTAATGCCCTGATTAAATCTCATAGTAATTATCATGATGTATGTATGTGCATATCTATTTGTCAATTTCCCAACTGTAATTTGTTCACCCAACATGCTAGTTATCTTATTGGAGAGACACCACTAGTGAACTGTGGACCCCGGTCCATTTTTTTATATCTGAATACAATCTACTGCAAACTCTGTTCTCTACTGTTTTCTACAAGCAAACATCATTTTCCACACCATACGTTTAATCATTTGTTTTCAGCAAGACGGTGAGATTGACAACCTCACTGTTACGTTGGGGCAAAGTATTGTGATTGTGTTGTGCAGGTTCCACGTTGGCGCCGAAATCCCTGGTGTTGCGCCGCACTACACTCCGTCACCAACGACCTTCACGTGGCCCTTGACTCCTACTGGTTCGATAACCTTGGTTTCATACTGAGGGAAAACTTGCTACTGTACGCATCACACCTTCCTCTTGGGGTTCCCAACGGACGTGTGTAATTGCACGCCATCAAGCTCTTTTTCTGGCGCCGTTGCCGGGGAGATCAAGACACGCTGCAAGGGGAGTCTCTCACATCCAATCTCTTTACTTTGTTATTGTCTTGCTTTATTTTACTTTATATTCTGTTTTGTTTGCTTCCTATATCAAAAATACAAAAAAATTAGTTACTAGCTTTACTTTATTTACTGTCTTGTTTGCTATTTCTATATCAAAAGCACAAAAAAATTAGTTACTTGTTTTACTTTACTTTATTTAGTTTGCTTTATTTACTACTAAAATGAATACTCCTGAAAACACTAAGTTGTGTGACTTCACTAGCACCAATAATAATGATTTTATATGCACTCCTATTGCTCCACCTGCTACTACAGCAGAATTCTATGAAATTAAACCTGCTTTACTGAATCTTGTTATGAGAGAGCAATTTTCTGGTGTTAGTTCTGATGATGCTGCTGCCCATCTTAATAATTTTGTTGAAATTTGTGAAATGCAAAAGTATAAGGATGTAGATGGTGATATTATAAAACTTAAATTGTTTCCTTTCTCATTAAGAGGGAGAGCTAAAGATTGGTTGCTATCTTTGCCTAAGAATAGTATTGATTCATGGACTAAATGTAAAGATGCTTTTATTGGTATATATTATCCTCCTGCTAAAATTATATCTTTGAGAAGTATCATAATGAATTTTAAGCAATTGGATAATGAACATGTTGCCCAAGCATGGGAAAGAATGAAATCTTTGGTAAAGAATTGCCCTACCCATGGACTAACTACTTGGATGATCATCCAAACCTTTTATGCGGATCGAATTTTTCTTCGCGGAACCTATTGGATTCAGCTGCTGGAGGTACTTTTATGTCCATCACCTTAGGCGCCACAACAAAACTTCTTTATGATATGATGATAAATTACTCTGAATGGCACACGGAAAGGACTCCACAAGGTAAGAAGGTAAATTTTGTTGAAGAAACCTCCTCCTTGAGTGATAAGATTGATGTGAATATGTCTATGCTTGTGTATGGTAGATCTAATGTTGATCCTAATAATGTTCCTTTAGCTTCATTGGTTGCTCAAGAAGAGAATGTTGATGTGAACTTCATTAAAAGTAATAATTTCAACAACAATGCTTATAGGAATAATTCTGGCAACAACTATAGGCCATATCCTTCTAATAATGGTAATGGTTATGGTAATTCTTATGGTAATTTTTACAACAATAATAGAAGTGTACCCTCTGGTCTTGAAGTCATGCTTAAAGAATTTATTAGTACACAAACTGCTTTTAACAAATCTGTTGAAGAAAAGCTTGGTAAAATTGATATTCTTGCTTCTAAGGTTGATAGTCTTGCTGCTGATGTTGATCTTTTAAAATTGAAAGTTATGCCTAATGAAACTAAAGATATTAAGTCATTTGCTACAACAAACGCTATCCAAGTTCGTATTAATGAAAATATTAGATTGATGGCTGAATTGCATGCTAGGTGGGAAAGAGAAGAAAACGAAAAACTTGCTAAAGAGAATAATGTAGCTAAAAGTTTGGACTATTACCACCACTAGTAATGTTGAGGCTTCACATGTTGCTAAACCTCCTACTATCAATGGTAAAATAATTGGTGTTGGCAATGTTTCTACTCCTAATGCAAAGCGTACAAAACTGACTGAAACTGCTAAAACTGCTGAAACTGTTTGTGATAAAACTGCTGAAATTTTTCAAAATATTGGGGACAATGATCCCATTGCTGTAGATCATAATGGTTTAGATTTTGATGATTGTCATATCTCTGAAGTTATAAAGTTCTTACAAAAACTTGCTAGAAGTCCTAATGCTAGTGCTATAAATTTAGCCTTTACAAAACATATTACAAATGCTCTCATTAAAGCTAGAGAAGATAAATTAAAACTTGAAGCTTCTATTCCTAGGAAGTTGGAAGATGCTTGGGAGCCCATCATTAAGATGAAAGTCAATGATTTTGATTGTAATGCTTTATGTGATCTTGGTGCAAGTATTTCTGTTATGCCTAAGAAACTCTATGATATGCTTGACTTGCCACCATTGAAAAATTGTTATTTGGATGTTAATCTTGTTGATCATTCTATAAAGAAACCTTTGGGGAGGATTGATAATGTTCGCATTACGGTTAACAATAACCTTGTCCCCGCTGATTTTGTTGTCTTGGATATTGAATGCAATGCATCTTGTCCCATTATTTTGGGAAGACCTTTTCTTCGAACTGTTGGTGCTATTATTGATATGAAGGAAGGGAATATTAAGTATCAATTTCCTCTCAACAAAGGTATGGAACACTTCCCTAGAAAGATAATGAAGTTGCCTTTTGATTCTATTATTAGAACAAATTATGATGTTGATGCTTCATCTCTTGATGTTACTTGATTCACACTTTCTGCGCCTAGCTGAAAGGCGTTAAAGAAAAGCGCTTATGGGAGACAACCCATTATTTTACTTCTGCACATTTGTTTTATATTTGAGTCTTGGAAGTTGTTACTACTGTAGCAACCTCTCCTTATCTTTATTTTATTGCATTGTTGTGCCAAGTAAAGTCTTTGATAGTAGGGTTGATAGTAGATTTGGATTACTGCGTGAAACAGATTTCTTACTGTCACGAAATTGAGCAGCCCCGTCTGTAGGTAACTCAGAAAATTCTGCCAATTTATGTGCGTGATCCTCAGATATGTACGCAACTTTCATTCAATTTGAGCTTTTTCATCTGAGCAAGTTAAGTGCCCCAGAAAAATCTGTCTTTACGGACTGTTCTGTTTTGACAGATTCTGCCTTTTATTTCGCATTGCCTGTTTTGCTATGTTTGATGGATTTCTTTGTTCCATTAACTTTCAGTAGCTTTGTGCAATGTCAGAAGTGTTAAGAATGATTATTTCACCTCTGAATATGTGAATTTTTGATTATGCACTAACCCTCTAATGAATTTGTTTTGAGTTTGGTGTGGAGGAAGTTTTCAAGGATCAAGAGAGGAGGATGATACAATATGATCAAGAAGAGTGAAAAGTCTAAGCTTGGGGATGCCCCCGTGGTTCATCCCTGCATATTTCAAGAAGACTCAAGCATCTAAGCTTGGGGATGCCCAAGACATCCCCTTCTTCATCGACAACTTATCGGGTCACCTCTAGTGAAACTATATTTTTATTCGATCACATCTTATGCACTTTACTTGGAGCGTCTGTTTGCTTTTATTTTTGTTTTTGTTTGAATAAACTCGGATCCTAGCATTCTTTGTGTGGGAGAAAGACACGCTCCGTTGTTTCATATGAACACTGGTGTTCTTAGCTTTACTTTTAATGTTCATGGCGAAGGTTGAAACTGCTTCGTTCATTGTTATATGGTTGGAAACAGAAAATGCTTCATGTGGTAATTGGTATATTGTCTTGAATAATTTGATACTTGGCAATTGTTGTGCTCAAATAGATCATGTTTAAGCTCTTGCATCATATACTTTGCACCTAGTAATGAAGAACTACATAGAGCTTGTTGAAATTTGGTTTGCATGATTGGTCTCTCTAAGGTCTAGATATTTTCTGGTGAAGTGTTTGAACAACAAGGAAGACAGTGAAGAGTCTTATAATGCTTGCAATATGTTCTTACGTAAGTTTTGCTGTACCGGTTCATACTTGTGTTTGCTTCAAACAACCTTGCTAGCCAAAGCCTTGTACTGAGAGGAAATACTTCTCGTGCATCCAAAACCTTGAGCCAAAACCTATGCCATTTGTGTCCACCATACCTACCTACCATGTGGTATTTTTCTGCCATTCCAAGTAAATACTTCATGTGCTACCTTTAAACAATTCAAAAGTTATTATCTCTTATTTGTGTCAATGTTTTATAGCTCATGAGGAAGTATGTGGTGTTTTATCTTTCGATCTTGTCATTTACTTCTGACGAGACTTTCACCAATGGACTAGTGGCTCATCCGCTTATCCAATAATTTTGCAAAAAGAGCTGGCAATGGGGTTCCCAGCCCCAATTAATTAACTTGCATTAATGATTCTCTTCACATGCTTTGCCCTGATCAATCAGTGAGCAACTTAATTTTGCAAAAAAGAAAAAGAAAAAAAAAAGACACTCCTCCATGGTATGAGAATGTTGGAAGGCACAAGAGGATTCGGTTAGCCATGGCTTGAGAAAGAAAAGGTTGGGAGGAGTGCCATCTATAAATAATAAAATACATGTGTAAACAAAAGTGAAGAGGGATGATCTACCTGGCTGGTAGAAATAACGTCCTTCATGGGAGCCGCTCTTGAAAGTCTGGTTGATAAGGTAGTTAGAGTACCCGCTACCATTCGTTGACAACAACAAACACCTCTCAAAACTTTACTTTTATACTCTCTATATGATTTCAAAACTTGAAAAGCTCTAGCACATGATTTAATCCCTGCTTCCCTCTGCGAAGGGCCTTTCTTTTACTTTATGTTGAGTCAGTTTACCTACTTATTTCTATCTTAGAAGCAAACACTTGTGTCAACTGTGTGCATTGATTCCTACATACTTGCTTATTTGCATTCATCATATTACTTTGTGTTGACAATTATCCATGAGACATACATGTTGAAGTTGAAAGCAACTGCTGAAACTTATATCTTCCTTTGTGTTGCTTCAAAACTCTCTACTAAGAATTTATTGCCTTATGAGTTAACTCCTATGCAAGTCTTATCGATGCTTGTCTTGAAAGTACTATTCATGAAAAGTCTTTGTTATATGATTCAGTTGTTTAATCATTGTCTTTACCATTGCTTCGAATCACTTCCAGAGACGCCGCCGCCGCCAATCCCATCTCGGGGGATTCAGGAGATCGCCTCCGGCACCCTGCCGGAGAGGGGAATCATCACCGGAGGGCTCTACATCATCATGCCCGCCTCTGGATTGATGCGTGAGTAGTTCATCCTTGGACTATGGGTCCATAGTAGTAGCTAGATGGTTATCTTCTCCTCATTGTGCTATCATGTTAGATCTTGTGAGCTGCCTATCATGATCAAGATCATCTATTTGTAATGCTACATGTTGTGTTTGTTGGGATCCGATGAATATTGAATACTATGTCAAGTTGATTATCAATCTATCATATATATGTTGTTTATGTTCTTGCATGCTCTCCGTTGCTAGTAGAGGCTCTGGCCAAGTTGATACTTGTAACTCCAAGAGGGAGTATTTATGCTCGATAGTGGGTTCATGCCTCCATTGAATCGGGGACAGTGACCGAAAGTTCTAAGGTTGTGGATGTGTTGTTGCCACTAGGGATAAAACATCAATGCTTTGTCTAAGGATATTTGTGTTGATTACATTACGCACCATACTTAATGCAATTGTCTGTTGTTTGCAACTTAATACTGGAGGGCGTGCGGATGCTAATCTGAAGGTGGACTTTTTAGGCATAGATGCATGTTGGATAGCGGTCTATGTACTTTGTCGTAAGGCCCTGATTAAATCTCATAGTAATTATCATGATGTATGTATGTGCATCTCTATTTGTCAATTGCCCAACTGTAATTTGTTCACCCAACATGCTAGTTATCTTATTGGAGAGACACCACTAGTGAACTGTGGACCCCGGTCCATTCTTTTACATCTGAATACAATCTATCGCAAACTCGTTCTCTACTTGTTTTCTACAAGCAAACATCATTTTCCACACCATACGTTTAATCCTTTGTTTTCAGCAAGCCGGTGAGATTGACAACCTCACTGTTACGTTGGGGCAAAGTATTGTGATTGTGCTGTGCAGGTTCCACGTTGGCGCCAGAATCCCTGGTGTTGCGCAGCACTACACTCCGTCACCAACGACCTTCACGTGGCCCTTGACTCCTACTGGTTCGATAACCTTGGTTTCATACTGAGGGAAAACTTGTTGCTGTACGCATCACACCTTCCTCTTGGGGTTCCCAACGGATGTGTGTAATTGCATACCGTCAAGGAGTATGCCGGCGATGATTTTGTAGAAGGAGCGGGGACTTTTCCTACACCAATTATTTTACCATTAATAGTAGGAGGGTGGCTAGCATTCGAGACTTCATTACTACTGGTGGTGCCGTGGTGGTGATGGTGCAAATTTTAGTCATATTATTATTTCTAGCAATTTCATCTTCTCTTTCACACCTAGCATTCAATTCCGTCAACATCCTAACATTTTCATCAATTCTAATTTGAATGGCATTCAAAGTTTTACTTTCTTTAACATCACGAGGCATAACCCTTAATTTAATAAATTCAACATCATGAGAAAGGCTATCAACTTTAGAAGCAAGAACATCAATTTTTCCAAGCTTTTCCTCAACAGTTTTATTAAAAGCAGTTTGTTTACTAATAAGTCCTTAAGCATGATTTTCAAGATCAGAGGGTGAACTTTTACTGTTGCTGTAGGAATTACCATAAGAATTGCTATAAACATTGCCATTATTAGAAGGATATGACCTATAATTGTTGCTACCAAAATTATCCCTATAAGTATTGTTGTTGAAATTGTTGTTTTAATGAAGTTCACATCAACATGCTCTTCTTGAGAAACCAAAGAAGCTAACGGAATATTATTTGGATCAACATGAGCTTTACCATTAACAAGCATGGACATAATAGTATCAATCTTATCACTCAAAGAGGACGATTCTTCGACATAATTTACCTTCTTACCTTGTGGAGCTCTCTTGGTGTGCTATTCAAAATAATTTATCATCATATCATCAAGTAGTTTTTGTTGCTGCCCCCAAAGTAATGGACATAAAGGTACCTCCAACAGCTGAATCCAGAAGGTTTCTTGAAGAAAAATTTAGTTCTGCATAAAAAGTTTGGATGATCATCCAAGTAGTCAGTCCATGAGTGGGACAATTCGTACCAAAGATTTCATTCTTTCCCAAGCTTGAGCAACATGTTCATTATCAAATTGTCTAATTTTCATTATGTCGCTTCTCAAGGATATAATCTTAGCAGGAGGATAATATTTTCCAATACAAATATCTTTGCATTTAACTCAAGAATCAATACTATTACTAGGCAAATATAGCAACCAATATTTAGCTATCCCTCTCAAAGAGAAAGGAAACAATTTCAGTTTTATAATGTTACCATCTACATCCTTATACTTTTGCATCTCACAAAGTTCAACTAAATTATTAAGATGAGAAGCAACATCATCAGTACTAACACTAGAAAATTGCTCTTTCATAACAAGATTTAACAAAGCAAGTTTAATTTCATAGAAAGCTGCTTCAAGAGCAGGTGGAGCAATAGGTGTACAAATAAAATCATGTTGTTTGTGCTAGTAAAGTCACACAACTTGGTATTTTCAGCAGAACCCATTTTAGCAAAACTAAAACAAAGCAACAGAAATAAAAGCTTTAATAGAAACTAATTTTTATGTGTTTTTGATATAATAAAGCAAACAAAACAAAATAAAGTAAACTAAGTAAAACTATAACAAAGTAAAGAGATTGGAGATGAGAGACTCCCCTTGCAGAAATCCTCTTTCTCCCCGGCAACGACGCCATACAAAGTCTTGATGGTGTGCAGCACCGTTGGGGAACCCCAAGAGGAAGGTGTGATGAGCACAACATCAAGTTTTCCCTCGGTAAGAAACCAAGGTGTAATCGACCAGTAGAATAAAGGCGTGACTTTTGAAGGTGTTGCTAGGTGACTATTGGCAGGACGCACTACCGGCGTCAGCAACAACGTGGAACCTGCACACAACTCAACCAAAATACTTTGCCCTAACTTACAGTGAGGTTGTTAATCTCACCGGTTTTGCTGAACACAAAGGATTAAACGTATCGAGTGGAAAGATATGTTTGCAGTAATTAAAGAGAAGAGTGCTTGCAGAAAGTAAACAGAACATGATTGCAGTAGATGAATTTATTAGTGTAAAGGAAAAGACCGGGGTCCATAGTTCATTAGAGGTGTCTCTCCATAAAGATAAATAACATGTTGGGTGAACAAATTACAGTTGGGCAATTGACAGAATAAAGACCATACATAACAAGATGAGTATTATGATATTCGTTTGGACATTACAATATAATACATAGACCGTAATCCACCTGCGTCTATGACTAATAATCCACCTTCGGTTATCGTCCGAACCCCTCCAGTATTAAGTTACAAGCAACGGATTATCGCATTAAGCACCGTGTGTAAAGTAAATAATAGAATTACCCTCGGATAAAATATTTTTGTTTTCTCCCTACCAGGAACAACACATCTACAATCTTAGAAGTTATTGTCACTCTTTCAGAAAACTAGAGGCATGAACCTACTATCGAGCATAAATACTCCCTATTGGAGTCACAAGCATTTACTTGGCTATAGTATCTACTAGCAACGGAGAGCATGCAAGATCACAAATAACATATGGCAAATATATAATCGATTTCAACATAGTATTCAATATTCATCGGATCCCAGCAAACACAACATGTAACATTACATAAGGATTATCTTGATCATGTAGGGCAGCTCACAAGATCTAAACATGAGGCACAAATTGGAAAAGACAACCATCTAGCTACTGTTATGAACCCATAGTCCAGGGATGAACTACTCACGCATCACTTTGGAGGCGGGCATGGTGATGTAGAGGCCTCCGGTGATGATCTCCCCCTCCGGCAGGGTGCCGGGAAGAGGTTCAGAACCCTCCCGAGCTAGGGTCTGCAATGAGGCCGCGACGGAACTTTTCGTGGATGGAGGCTCGGGTGTTTAGATTTTTCCTGAGATCGTGAATAAATAGGTGGAAGGGCGAGGTCGGTGGCCACCTAGGGGGCCCACACCACCCCTTGGCGCGGGCCCACCCTTGGTCGCGCCATGGGGTGGTCTGGCCGCCCTATGGCGCCTCTTCGACCCCCCTCTGGACTCTGTCTTCGTTACGGTAAAATATTGACTTCGACTTTTGTTTCGTCCAATTCCGAGATTATTTCTTGTATAACTTTTCTGAAATACAAAACAACAGAAAACAGGGAACTGACACTGTGCCATCTTGTTAATAGGTTAGTGTCGGAAAATGTATAAAAGTGCAACAAAGTGTGAGCAAAACATATACAAATTGGTGTAAAAATAAGCATGGAGCATCAAAAATTATAGATGCGTTTGCAACGTATCAGTAACCATCATAAGTATTACCATTAAAACATGACTATGTTGCATTAAAACATGACTATGTTGTGTAGTTTTATTATCTATAACATGATCACCACCATAGATTGAGAGGGAGGATTGAGTGAACCCATGTCCATTGTTCCTATAAGAGAAAACCTTTGTCTTGCGCTCTTGTGTTGAAGAGGATTGGAACACTTTACATTGTTATTTTTGCTGCACTTTATTTTCTTGTATAAAATCAATCTCCACCACTCAATTAAATTGTCTAGTGCATAATCAACTAAAACTTGTGACAATTTATTTGTAGGTAATATTAGCTATTCCTTCTTGCTCCTGCGGATCGATACCCCACTTCCACATCGAGAGGTGCTACGGCGATCCCCTGCTTTTGGGGGTTATCACTCTCTTCTCCCTCTCCCCGCAGTTCCACCATACAAGCTATGGCTTAGGCGAAGCTCCGCTCAAACAGTTTTTCCACCAACACCACCATACAATAGTGTTGTTGGAGTGTCCTGGTGGATCCTCTACTTCCGTTGCCCTGCTGGAACGAGGGATCGGAGGTCTTCGTCAAAGCCGTACGTGTGACCGATTGTAGAAGTGTTGCCTATTTATATCACTAGTCTTCATCACGATCTTGAGATCAGCAAGTGATCCTCTACACAAACCACAAGAACCGTTCTCGTTAACGCTTTGTGTCTTCAATGGTGAGTTAATATTAACCATGGTTTATCCGTTACTTGCATCTCCTAGATACGATCTTGATGCGTATGTGGTTGCAACCGTAGTTTTTTTTATTTTCTATGCAACGAACCCATCAACGAGCTCTCCCATTTCGCTTAGAGGGCGTCTTAAGATATGCGATGTTTTCGGTTCCTAGTTGATGAGGGACTTTGGTGTTTTGAAAGCACAATGCTTCATTAGCATGATTTTCAGTCATTATTGGTTGTGTAGGTGTTGCGTAGTGGTTTCGGGTTTTTTTCATGTAAGATCTTTGTCGTACCTTTATTAAATAATAAATTAATAAAGAAGGGTGTATGCATCTACATAGGCAGAGTCTGGGGCATAGCCTCCAATTTTTAAAAACCTATTTCCGATTTGGATTAAATCAAGTCTTATATTTTTTTCTCTATAACAACCTCATTTTTGTTACATGGCGTTGGGCCTCACGCTACTTCGACCGCCTTGATGTTGATTTGGATTCTCAATCCGGCTGAAAAATCCTCAAGAAATTCAATGTGATATGCCATGCCCAAGTAGAGTTCGAGTAGAAACTCCAACCGTGTGTTTGAATTATTAATGGATAGAAATAAGGATATGATTTATTTTCATTTTTTTGCAGAAATATACAGTAATACTACTTCCTCGTACTACCTACGTACCTATTTGTCAGGGTATTAGGCACTTGAAGTAAAATAATTAACTATTAATTTGATTAATAAAATATAGAATATATGTGATAAAATTGTACCTTTGTATTCATATTCAAAAGAACTTTTCAATGTACAATTTTGACGGTGTACATGCTATATATTGTTGATCAAATTAGTAATCAAAGTATTTTCTTGAAATGGGCGTAATGGTCCATAAACAGGCAGGGAGGAGTAACATTGTAACAAACCCAGCTAACCGAAATGTGTAACAAACCCAGCTAACCGAAAAAAAAAGAACACAGCCAATCAGGACTGTGGGTTCAAGTCCATGGGCTGGCTATATATGCGCAGATCCGGCCACAACGCGAAGCACTCGCAAACACACCTGCTCGACCCCGCCGCCATCCAGACCATTCCCGAACCTTCCGGGCTGGTGTCTCCGGCCTGGTGCCGGCATGGCCACCCCCCCGCCAAGTCCCCCCTCCTCGTCTTCCTCAGCAACGACGGATCCTCCGCCGGCGCAGCAGCACCCGACGTGCGCCGTGTGCACGCACCAGCGGCGGAATTGCGGGGCGGGATGCCCACTAGCGCCTTATTTCCCCGCCGACAAGCCCGGCCGCTTCCGCAACGTCCACCGGCTCTATGGGGTGAAGAACATGCTTCGGTTCATGGCGGCGGCTGGGCCCGAGAGGCAGGACGAGTGCATGAGATCGATCATCCTCGAGGCCGACATACGGGCTGCCAGTCCCGTGTGCGGATCGCACGGCGTCCTCCTGCTTCTCCAACAAGAGCATCGCCGCGCGGAAGCCGAGCTCAAGGCCGTGCGGGAGCAGCTGGCGAGTCACCGCCTCGCGCCGCCGGAAGCGGCGGCCGCGCCACCTGCAGCGGAGGCCGCGCCACCTGCAGCGGAGGCCGCGCCACCACCCGCAGCGGCGGCCGCGCCACCACCCGCAGCGGCGGCCGCGCCACCACCCGCAGCGGCGGCCGCGCCACCACCCGCAGCGGCGGCCGCGCCACCTGCAGCGGCGGCCGTACCGCCGGCGCTGCAGTACCCGACGTGCGCCGTGTGCAAGCACCGGCGCGTGAAGTGCGGGGCGGGATGCCCACTAGCGCCTTATTTCCCCGCCGACAAGCCCGGCCGCTTCCGCAACGTCCACCGGCTCTATGGGGTGAAGAACATGCTTCGGTTCATGGCGGTGGCTGGGCCCGAGAGGCAGGACGAGTGCATGAGATCGATCATCCTCGAGGCCAACGAGCGGGCTGCCAATCCCGTGTTCGGATCACTCGGCGCCAGACTGGTTCTCGAACAACAGCTTGCCCGCGACGAAGCTGAGCTCAGGGCCGTGCGGGAGCAGCTGAGGGTGTTTCAACAGCAGCAGCCGATGCCGCCGCAGCCGTCGCTGTATGCGATACCGATGGGGCATCAGCAGCCGCTCCACGGCCACCACGTACCTCCTGCTCCTGGGGGCCGTACACTCGCGGCGGCGCCTTCCGGTGGAGATCAGCAGCAGTTCTACAGCCACCACGTACCTCCTGCTCCTGGTACCGATGATGCTGCGGCGGCGCCTTCCGGTGGAGATCAGCAGCAGTTCTACAGCCACCACGTACCTCCTGCTCCTGGTACCGATGATGCTGCGGCGGCGCCTTCCGGTGGAGATCAGCAGCAGTTCTACAGCCACCACGTACCTCCTGCTCCTGGTACCGATGATGCTGCGGCGGCGCCTTCCGGTGGAGATCAGCAGCAGTTCTACAGCCACCACGTACCTCCTGCTCCTGGTACCGATGATGCTGCGGCGGCGCCTTCCGGTGGAGATGTGCCATCGACGTCAAGCAACCAGCCTTCGGATCCATGACCTCGCGGACTTCCGAATCGTCGACAGTAGGTTTTGCTCCAGGTTCAATCCTGGTTGATTTCATTTTCGTAGCCTAGCCAGATGAAGCAAGAAAGCAAGAAACAGAGAGTTCCTGTTGTTTACCAGAGCCACGTTTATCATCCGATTTGCGTAGCAAGAAAGCAAGAAACTGCTAGTAGTATACAAGACCTCATGAACTCTACATACTCTGTCATGTGCCTGCATCCACATAATAATGCAGTTGTTTTCAATCCACAAGGAAATGATTAGAACCGTGATAGTTTTCAGGATGCATGTGGATGATTAGTATCCTGATACTGAGTAATTGACGTTTTCCCAAACAAAGATTCATTCACGTTGGCTGACAGAAAAAGTACTATCTGCATTACTGGATCTTATACACATTTTCTTAGCCTGCTTATTATTTTGGCTCCAACTTGTTGATACCTTTTCGAAAGCAGTGTGGAAATTAGATTTAAGTCGATCTTAATGTGAACTATCCTCTGACCTTGTAATTTGATTTATGCGTCTCCCGTAGGTTTACTCAATTTGTTGGTCCATAACTCCATATATACACCCATCGCACAAGGGGGTACTAGCTAATGTAAGCGGGAACAGCAATGTTATGATCTTTGTCTTAGCACAGTTTGATTCCATTAAATTATATGTACTGTATCTGTTTACCACGTGTTCGGCTGCTACTCACTACATTCTAAAATTCTTACTACTTTACAATTTTGAAAACACATTTTCATGAGGGTAGAAGACATTATTTTGAAAGTAAATTTTACATGCCAGTTTCCCTTCATGCCCTGCCGAATTTGGGTAAAAAAATCGATTGTAATATAAGCATGAACTTTGAGTGAAGATGGTACATTGAATACATTAGGTGCCCCCAAATGGAACTATACTCATCACCTAACTTTTGACATTTGGAATCCCATGAGGGAAATAAATCTCACATGGCATAGGAAGTTCTGATAGCTTCAATTTATACTAATATCAAAAGCTCATCACCTCCTAAAATTCATACTACTTTACAATTTTGAAAACACATTTTCATGAGGGTAGAAGACAATATTTTGAAAGTAAAATTTACATGCCGGTTTCCCTTCATGCCCTGCCGAATGTTGGTAAAAAAATCGATTGTAATATAAGCATGAACTTTGAGTGAAGATGGTACATTAAATACATTAGGTGTCCCCAAATGGAACTATACTCATCAACTAACTTTTGACATGTGGAATCCCATGAGGGAAATAAATCTCACATGGCATAAAAAGTTAAAATAGCTTCAATTTATACTAATATATCAAAAGCTCACCGCCTCCATGAAATAAGTATCACGCTTCCAAAGAGACTCTTTCGGCAACATGTCCTAGTACATGGTGATGTGTTCATGCTTTTTGGCGACTCCACTTGGAAAGAGGATCATCATGTCCGGCGGAAATATTCCTCGGCCTTTAGAGATTAGCGCCGATGACATTGTCAAGCCCAATCTTAATGATCTCTCGGAACAACGTCGCCAAGCTTTGGAGGCGCTCAACAAGGGGGCGTCAGGAGGAGTTTAAGACACATATATCGAAAGGAGCTTAAGGCGCACGAGAATAATCTAAAGAGGAGCATAAGGCGCTAAGGAAGAGGCAAGAACATAATGATTTAATTATCAACATTCCTCGCGAGTTTCAAGAAGGATCGTCGGGCACTAACTCAACCCCACACTTAACCCACCATTGGCTTTGGCACATAGATGTTTTCAGTTTATGTGCGCTAATTTTTCATTGCAATACTGTAAGGGGATATCGTACTATGTAGGGCATGATCATTTTCAAACTTTTGTTGTAACCAACATATGTTTGTCATCTTGATACCAAAACCATTGAGATTATACACAGTAACATAATGGATTTGGATTATTTTCATGTTTACACAAATGGGCTATTAGGTAATCTACAAATTGACCCCAGGAGGTTGCTTCACCATGATGAACCTAAGAAAAACAAACAGTAATATAACTGAAGTTCAAACGAGAGAGTGTAGCAAGCATTGCATAGATGACGCCTTTCACTTGGGCCACTTTGGTTTGCAGGATTTTAAAAAATGTGAAGATGAAAAAACTAGAAGTTAGACCCCATGACATGTGAAATCATGCATTAACTGAACACAAAGTGGTGTGCAATACATGTTGCTTGGTTGAACACACGGAAAACATGGGAATTTTTGTGAATGGTTATGTTTCCCCTTGGTTGTCTACAACAAATGAAAATAAAAATAAGCCTGGTTAGAATAAGTATTTTCTATAACAATTGCATGCAGAGTAGACCATAAAACTTTTGTTTTGAATCCCCAATCCACACAATTCATACATTTTTATAGAGAACATATTGTCTAGGTGCTTCTGCGATATTATAAATAAAATTTCTTTGAACCAATGACACGAGGGGCGCCTAATGTTTCTCACCACGAGAAAGACCTAATCGTTTCCCAAAACCTATTTGTGCGTATGACGCCGAAGAGTGTTTCCGGAGAACCATAATAGCAACTCTAGCATATCGTGTAAAATTAGTCAACGTATAAAAGGGTCATTTTAAGGTTTTCAGAGAACTCGAACCATTTTTTTGCGGTAAATCGAAAACCGAGCGCCCCATCCCGCATATTTTTGCAGTAAGAGGGGTGGATTTTATGACAAACTGAAAACCGCATAAGTGGGTTGGAGTGAAATTTCAAGATGCACCACCACTAGACCGGCACCAACTTCGGCCAAACTCCGTCGCGTCTTCCCGGTTCCGGCCAAATCTCCACTAATCCATGACGTTTCACCGCAATTCTGATCGATTCCTAGCAAAACTTGATCAAACCCCGATCAAGTTCGATCTTGTGCAGGTGAGCACCTCTATGGAATTAGGTGGGGGAGATCGGGGCGCAACAAGGGCGAGCTAGCCACATGAGTAAGGGAATGACTTCTATGGTTGTGGCGATGCGTCAGGGAGGGCAACCAAGGCAACATGAGCAGCTGGGATATCAGGGTCCAGGGGCCATTGCATCTTCGGCGAGGCGCCACGAAATAGGTGTGGGTTAGGCGCGAGAAGAAGGTGAAACGGAAAGAAGGAAAACAAAAATTCTAAAAATCCCCTTGCACCCTGATTTCTTGATAATGTCCTAGGTGAAGACACCTCCTCTCTCCTCGAAATAGGCTTACGCCCCGCTTTATAAATAAAGCCGCAACGGCCGAACCGATACAAGGTGGAGAGGAGAACCTCTTACAAAGCAGATCACAGATAAAACAAAAAGACCACAGAAAACCTAAACTTGCCACCGGAAACAGATGCACGAAACCAAGTCGAGTCGGGACTCCACAACGACGCCCCCAAGAGGGTAACGACGCAGCGCGCCGCCGCCGTCGAGACCATGAGGTCTAAGGTTTTCACCCGGAGCCCTACCACGGGCCGGATACCCACAACAACGCCCCCAAGAGGGTAACGACACCCGTAGGACATCGCCGCTTGTTGGCGCCGAGGCGCTGAGTTTTCACCCGGAAGCATCCGCACACCGCACCCGAAACTAAGCCGCCTGTCCCAAGTCGTGCTCCCAGAGATCGGCTCCGAGACATGATCTGGGAGTTGCCAAAGCCGAAGCGCCGCCAACACCAGGATCCCCCATCGTCTGCTCCTCGCCATCCCCATGACCGAAGAGAAAGACCACCACCACCGCCACGTTGCCCGCCGTAGAGCCACCCGCGCAGTCCACCTTCCGAGGCCGCCGCCCCGGCATCCCCACGAACTCGAGCCCATGGCTTGATCAGCACACCGCAACACGAAACGGGCAGGGTAAGACAACACCATAGCATGCAACCGTCAAAGCAAGTGGCAACCTAGGGAGGGGATCCACCCACCGCCACCGAGAGAGGACGCCGTCCGGACACAGTAGCATGGCCGAGGTGGCCTAGATCAGGCCCGGCCGCCTGCCAGGCCACGATCAAGCCCCTTAGCCAAGCCGCCGCGTTGCTGCGCCTAGGCTGCCGCCGCCATCTAGCTGCAGCTTCATGCCGGACCTACCCAAGCCACCACCGAGCCGCCTTGTGCTAGCCATAAGCCATGAACGGCGTCGCCGCAACCTCACTCCTCGCAAGACGGCCGGCCGAGACCGCGCCCGACCCGCAAAGAAGCACCCCTGCCACGACGCCCGAGGACATAGCCGCGCCGTTACTGACGCCACCACGCCGCCGGTCAAGCCGGTCCATTTGTCGGCAACTCCAAACTCGCCACCGAACAGCAGCCAGAGCAACGCCTCCACCTTCTCGGGCGTAGGAGGAACCTCGCGGGTCGCGCTGTCAAGGGCCGCCAGAACCGAGCCCCCCTGGCCCAGATCCGGAACCAGCAGTGGTGCAGCATGGGAGGGGCTCCGCCGGCGTTGCGTTGGCCACATCCAGACCCTCCTGGTCCAGGACGAGGCCCGTCCGGCCCAGATCGGGGCCCGCCTGGCCCCAACCTGGGCGGCGCCGCCACCAGCATCTCCCCTCCGCCGCTGCCTTCCGCCGCTGCCCTCCGCCGCGCGCCGCGTCCGCCCGCCCTCTCGCCACGAGTCGCCGGTCGACCCGCCGGAACCACCGCCGCCGGACCGAGCTCGAAGAGCCCCTAGGAGCACCGCCGCCGTCCGCCACCGCCCGCGCAGACGCAACGCGAGCGGGTACGGCGGTCCGCCGCCGCCGCCGCACCGCGCGGGCTTTGCCCGGCGGCCCTCGCCGGCGGCGGCGGAGGAGGAGGGCGCAGGGGGTGTGGAGGCGAGAGGGGCTAGGGTTCGCCCGGTCGTCGCCCGCGGGGGACGACCCGAGCGAATCCGGTGAAGACACCTCCTGTAATGTAAAAAGAAAAAATTCACACCATTATTTCTGGACACTGCTCGGTGTGGTACCATTATATTTGTGGAAACATAGTCATCGTAGAACAATGTGTCAAACTTCCTGTTTTTGTCTACGCGGTGTGTTGTGTCAAATGTGCCACAAAATTGTACTTCCTTCCTTCGTTGTATGTTGAAGTATATTTTTAGTGTGTAATTAAATTAGTATCTAGAAAAATATGGATCAAATTATTTTAAGACAGAGGAAGTAATATCTGGCCTGTGTACCGCAAATTAACGATATCCTCTAGTTTTCCCGTTTTACTTTGTTTTACCTTGAAAAAATAAAGGCAGAAGAGTACTAGAGCCTCCGCGTCCGCGTCCGGAAGTAGAGAAGCAAAGAAAAATCTGAGCACTTGTCTCCCTTGTCCACCCGACCGCCGCGTTGCGTGACGTGGGCCGTTTCCTTGCGCCGTTCCACCCGACCGCCGCCGCGGCACACCTCGCCGCCGCTGAATCCCCCGCCTCCGCGCGCCGTCTCTCTCTCTGAGCCCTCCCGTCAACACCGACCCCGACTCCCAATCCAATCCTTCTGCCTTTCCGCGTGCCCACCTGCTTTCAACTCGGGATCTCGTCGGGAGAGGCGGCGGCGGCGGCGGATTGGAGATTCGGGCCCATGGCGTGGCGGCGCGTCCTCTCCCTGGTGCGTTCTCTAATAACTCCCTTCTTGCTTTTCTTCCGCGCTTCTCCCTTCGCGGGCCGGCGGTGGGGTTGGGATGTGGAAGCCGTGGTTCCCATTAGTTTTCGAGCTTCGCCTGCGGGATTGGAGTTCTGCTGTATTAGACGATAAGGCTGCTGGTTGTAGGCTGCGATTCGGTAAGTGTGACCCAGTTTATCTCTGACGCTTGCGGATTTCAGGGTTATTAATCCATCAAGAATACACCAGCTTCCTTAGCAATTTGTTCCGTTGCATCAGAGGTTATCAGATTACTGTGACGACCTATATGGGAATGAATATCTAGGATATTGGTAGGTTTAAGTCTGGAGACCGTACTCACGTTATTGTGCTGCTATGATGTATGCTAGAGTGTAGTACGTATTCCTTGTAGACATTGCTATGTTTGATGAGCATGGAGATAGCAGATTTATGGTGAAATGTCAGAGCAAGGATTCGACAAACCCCGGGCCAAAAGCTACGAGCCTGTAATAATTCTAGAAAGTAGTGCTTCATACCAAGAGTACATCACGAGTAAAAGTACTTACATAGTAAGGATTAATGTAGCCCAATTCCTCTGGGTAAGTTACAGTTAGTATCACAGGTTGCAGCGCTCTGTTCTTTCATTCTTTCTTAGTGCAGCCACCAGCCTCAGCACTCGATTGACTGTCTATGCCCAATGTGATGCGCTCTCGCACCTTGGTTACTTGGCTGGAAGAACCAAGTACACGAACTGACAATACAATGAACCAATATTTCTTCAAATTCGCTAACATAAAACACTCATGCACTACCCAATCAGGTCCAACACATCTCATTGTGCCCAATGTGCCCATCTCACCTCAATCATCATCGGAGGAAAAATAGTAGGATAGCTACTCCCTCCGTACCGGTTTATAGGGCAATTATGTATTTCGAGAAAAATGTATGACTACAAATTTGGTCAACAAAATATAAGATATATTTCACAAAAATTATATCATTGGATTCATAGTCAAAAGAAGTTTCCAATAGTATAATTTTTGTGAGATATATCTTATATTTTATTGACCAAATTAGTAGTCAAAGTTTTTTCTCGGTAATTGCCCTGTAAACCGGTATGGAGGGAGTAATCAAGAACTACAAACAATAATGAGGCTGGACATCTCTGCCTTATCTAGCATTAGCAGCTTCAATCGCCATGTGTCAGATCCGGATGAAGGCACAGCTCTACAGATCTGAACCTGCCCTTCAGCAAAAAAAATTCTCCATTGCTCCATGCTTCACTATGGCGCCTCTCTCAGGTAGCGTTGCTGCTTGATGCCATGGTTGAGCTTGCTGCTGTGTAAACTGCCATGAAGGATTGGAAATTTGGGGAAGTTGTGTGGGTTTTGCCGGTTGGGGGTTATTGGTGCTGTGGCTGGAGAAACGGGACATTTGGAGGCATGGTTCAAAAAAGCGTACGCCTAGGCGCGCTTAAGCGCTGAGCGACGGCCTTCCGCTTCGCTTCTGGCCTGAGCGTTCAATTAAGCGAGCCTGGGAATCTGGTAGTGCTATTGTTGGAATCTGGTAGAGGAAACGGAGTAGGGAAGGAGGGGTGGTTGCAGGGAAGGAGGGGTGAGGGCAGGGAAGGAGGGGCGGAGGCAGGGAATCCATGGAAGAGGAGGCAGCAGCAACGCCATTGCGGCTGTCGATGAGTGCCTGAAGGGAGCAGGTGAGAGAAAAAGATAGAAGAGAGTAGATGGACAATGAATATTAGAGAATATGGATGGTTCAGATTGAGCTGGGCAGGGTAGGGTTTCATATGGGCCTTACTGGGCTAATATTGAAGGAATATTAGACCTTATATGCGCTCAAAAATGCAACCGGCTGCCCCTCCTGGTGTGTCCGTACAAAACGCTTATGCGTGCCTAAGCGCCGCTTAAGCGGTGATTGCTCTAGGCGGTGACCTACCGCTCGCTTAGCGCTTACCGCTTTTTTAAACCTTGTTTGGAGGTGTGGCTGAGTTTCTACTTGCTGGATCCCAGACGAATCTATACATAGGCTACTATGTTTGCATGTCCCGGGTGCCCAAGTCCCATGCCCCCCCTCCCCCCCCTCCCCCCGTGGTTAAATATTGAGAGTTGCTGGGTGTATTGTTCCTTGCGTTGAATAATTTGCTTAGTTATTTTGCCTTGTTCTGTTCTTCTTGTTGGTATTTATATTTATGTTATAGCAAGACTTAATTTAGGTATACATTTTTTTTAATCCCAGGCTGCACGGAACCGATCAGCATATGTAATTTATAATCAGTCCGCAGCTTCTTCCCCTCTGAGGTCAATTGGAAGTGACATCTTTGCAGGTACACGGTCTTTGTACAACGAATAATATGTTGGCTCAAATAGTAACTTCCTCTACTTTGTTATAAATGCGAGTGTCTGTTTGATATTAAACACGTTTTTTCATCTGTCTACCCCTTTTCTTTTATGAAATTACATCAAAATAGTCAATGAGAGCATTTATGGTACAGTAAATTTATTTTTGTTTTGTAGCTAGTGTTGCTGCTGCCCTTTCTCCCGTGGATAAATTTCTCTGCGCTTCTTTATTGATTTTTTATGGCGATTATTAATGCAGGTGGCGCACTCAGGAACTTACATGATAGGTTTCATTCAAGCTATTTTGGTGGCCTTTCACGCAGCATGCGAGATCTGGGCTCCCAAAGTGAAACTTCTCTGCTAAAAGAGATATACAGAAGTGACCCAGAGCGTGTGATACAAATATTTGAAAGCCAGCCTTTACTGCACTCGAATTCTTCAGCACTTTCAGAATATGTAAAAGCTCTTGTTAAGGTTGATAGGCTGGATGATAGCACCTTGCTAAAAACATTGCAAAGAGGTACTAATATCCTCAAACTATTTTATCTATGGTTTGTTCAATTGGTTGGTTTGATTCAGCTGCTTTGTGTGGGAAATGCTACTGTTTCCGAATTCCCCTTTTTAAGTAGTTATGAGTTCCATCAGTTGGCTGAGCACATGGTTTATTTTTATATTAATTCATGTTTCATCTGCACTATAGCAACTTAAGCACATTTTACTTGTTATTTACATGTCGATTGTAGTTTCATTTTGTCACTAGTCTAATAAGGTCTGAAGGTATATTTTTTCCTACAGAAGACAGACAGGCTGCAGCATATTGCAATATTTGATTTTTTTAGTAACTTGGGTGAAAAAGAAGTGCTCAAAAAGTGTCAGTATGCCATCAATCCAAATGCTCTGCACCAATGATAGACATCCAATGACTCAAAAAATGTATCTTCTAGTTTTAAATTATAAACCCCACATGCACAGCACAAACTTCTAGATAACTCCTGTTTAGGGTCTTTATCACGATATAAGTTGTCCAATGAATGTGTCAGTTTGCATCTTTAAGGATATATTATAAATCCCACCACAAACTTCTTCATTGACTAAGCCGCGGTTGTATGTTTTAAAAACTGAATGTGATTATGCATACTAGATCAGACATGCAATTGCAAATTGTTCATACCTATTCTTCTTCTGATGGCATATAGATGTTTCTATATCTTATACTGTAGTCCCAAATTCCCGATTACTTCAATTTTTTATTTCTTAATGGCCTGTCGATTATCAGTCACTTATACCGCAGTTAAATCTGCTTCAGTTTTCCGTAGATATGAATTTGCAGTTAGGTTCCATCTAACAGCTCCTGAGCATCGTTCCTGAATGACTAGTTTTCTTGTTAACGTGGCTTAAACCCGTGCATGGAATACATGTCAGGTCTTGCTGCTTCAGAAAGGGCAGAAGGAAGCCTTGGTAGCGTGCCAGCATCAAAGAGCGCTGGTCAAGTGACAAAAGATGGACTTATTGGCACTGCGAATGCGCCTATTCACATGGTTACTGCAGAAACAGGTCAATTTAAGGACCAACTTTGGCGCACCTTCCGAAGTATTGCACTAACTTTCCTATTAATTTCGGGCATCGGTGCTCTCATTGAGGATAGAGGAATCAGCAAAGGTTTTGTTTTCTTAAAGATCTGAATGACTAATTTCCTAATTCCAGTTTGGACTTCATCCCATTAAAAAATACTGGTAAATGTTTGCAGGCCTTGGTCTAAATGAAGAGGTTCAACCAAGCATGGAATCTAGTACGAAATTTAGTGATGTAAAAGGTGTTGATGAAGCCAAAGCTGAACTTGAGGAAATAGTTCACTACCTCCGAGATCCAAAGGTAAACCCATTTTTTATTTTTTTCCATTAGCTACTCCTTTTGTAATAAACTACTGACAATTCAAAATGTTTAATTGCCGTTTCGCCAGGCCATAATGTGAACTGCCTTGCACCATCTTCAACTTTTGAAGTGAATTATGTTGCTAAATCTCCTTTTGATCTTTACCTCATTTGATCTGTGAATAGCTTGCTTAGTTCAACATGTTGTTTGATTTCATCAACAGAGTCGTCTTCTTGTCTTGGGTTAGTGTTGTGGTTTATGTCTGTCTAATATGTTCAGCCTCTGTTTTTGTGTATCGTTACTCTATCCATTTCTTAGAGTTAACCTCCAATTTTGTTATAATGTCTGTTCTATTGATACTCACAAGCTGCCTGCATGTTTTCCAGCGTTTTACACGTCTAGGTGGAAAACTGCCAAAAGGTGTCCTGCTTGTTGGCCCTCCTGGCACTGGCAAGACCATGTTAGCAAGGGCTATTGCTGGTGAAGCCAGTGTTCCTTTTTTCTCATGCAGTGGTAGTGAGTTTGAGGAGATGTTTGTAGGTGTAGGAGCTAGAAGAGTGAGGGATCTTTTTGCTGCAGCCAAAAAACGATCGCCTTGTATCATATTCATGGATGAAATTGATGCAATTGGTGGGAGTAGAAATCCAAAGGACCAGCAGTATATGAAGATGACCTTGAATCAGTTACTTGTCGAGCTGGATGGCTTTAAGCAGAATGAGGGGATAATTGTCATCGCTGCAACTAACTTCCCCGAGTCATTAGATAAAGCACTAGTCAGACCTGGGCGCTTTGACCGTCATATTGTTGTTCCTAATCCAGATGTTGAGGGCAGACGTCAAATTTTAGAGGTCCACATGACAAAGGTATTTTTGGGAAATTTCTGTTTGCATGCTTTTTGTGTCAAAATGTGATCTGATATCCCTTTGCACATAATTGTAGGTCTTAAAGGGTGATGATGTGGATTTGATGACCATTGCCAGGGGAACACCAGGCTTTTCAGGTGCTGACCTCGCTAACCTGGTGAATGTGGCTGCTCTAAGGGCTGCCATGGATGGAGCGAAATCTGTTACAATGACTGATCTGGAGTATGCCAAGGACCGGATCATGATGGGTAGCGAGCGCAAGTCCGCAGTGATCTCGGATGAGAGCAGGAAGCTGACAGCGTACCATGAGGGAGGGCATGCCCTTGTTGCCATCCACACCGATGGTGCTCACCCTGTCCACAAAGCTACCATTGTGCCCAGGGGGATGGCCCTTGGGATGGTGGCTCAACTCCCTGACAAAGATGAGACTAGCGTGTCAAGGAAACAAATGCTAGCAAGCTTGGATGTTTGTATGGGAGGGCGGGTGGCAGAGGAGCTTATATTTGGGGATAGCGAGGTGACATCTGGTGCTTCATCTGACTTCGAGCAAGCAACTTCGATGGCAAGAGCAATGGTTACTCAATATGGTATGAGCAAGCAGGTCGGTCTTGTTTCGTACAACTATGAAGATGATGGAAAGACTATGAGCTCAGAAACGAGGCTTCTAATTGAGGAGGAGGTGAAGAATTTCTTGGAGAGGGCATACAACAATGCAAAGACTATCCTGACGAAACACAACAAGGAGCTGCATACTCTAGCCAATGCACTTCTTGAGCACGAGACGCTCAGCGGAGCCCAGATAAAGAACTTATTGGCCCAGGCAGATAACAAACAGCCGCAGGAGCATGGTGTTGAAGCCCCACAGAAGACACCAGCTTCACCCCCATCACCAGCTGCCGCAGCTGCAGCTGCGGCTGCAGCGGCAGCACAAAAAGCCGCAGCGCAAGCCACGGGTGTTGCCGGTATCGGATCTTAGCGCATGGGACATCCACAGGTTTGCGTTGTGTATAGTTACGAAACTAGCAGGTTTTTCCATCAAATCATCAGTTGATCAGCATCATGAAGAATATGATGCTACACTGCTGCATCAACACGAGGGCACATTGATTGTTTGTACGAATGCTATTGATGTTCCTCTGGTGAATAGGGCACACATGGAAGAAAATTCACACATTGTAGCAGGCACATGTAGCTAGTGTTTGAGTATGAGCTTTGTTCTCGCATGCCGTCTGTAGTTTTCAACTCTACATCTCAATAATTTTTACCGTTCAGACCTGCCTTGTATTTGTAGGAATAAGGCATGCTCTATTCTGAAGTCTGAGACGCATTTGGTAGCTGCGAAGTCTGCTTCTCTGGCGCTCTTATGCTCAATTTTTTTTGTATTTGTATTTTTCTTCAGAAAATTGAAGAAATAAACTCGTCTTGTAGGTTGCCAAACAACACAATACCAAAGCCATAGCCGAGTGGACAACATTTTTTAATATTTCGTTGGTGCCCTGGCCTTGTTGGTCCTCAATTTCCACTAATTTTCTATTAGACCAAATGTGTCTATTTGTGTCCGTTGAATAAAATTTAGGCAAAACCCTATCCTAGCAGCTCGACGCAAACTGATCAGCTTGTCCGCGCCGACGCATTTGTGACCCAAAAGTTTATTAGGGAGACAATGCGTCAGCGGGAAAACAACGTGGACGTATCGAGTGTTTGCTTCCCTACACTTGGGCCCGCTAGAAGGACACGGAGGAGGGTCGGGTGGACGACCTTCCCCACACGCCAGAAGGAGACGTAGATGAGGAGAAAGCCTGAACAACCTTCCCCTCGCGACATAAGGCGTGGATGAGGAGAAACCCTCAAAGCTTTGAGGCTGGACATGAATGCCTCGCACGAACAACCACCACCACAAGCGCCACCGTGCTATACCGCGACGATCATGCCTTCTAGCTTGTCAGAGTAGGAGTCCCTCCGGGCGTCCATGGAGGCATTGCACATGGCGCCGCTACATTCCCCATGGGACCAGGGGACCATGCAAGCCCCAACCACCTTCGACGACGTACCCGTTGCCTTGTTGGATGTCGTGGGAGCACCAAACTAGCCGTGGGCGATGCCTATGATTGTTGACCAGCCTAGGGCCCAGCCCGCTTTACTTTTCAACGTTTATTTATGTAATTTCTTAATGGCAACAGTTTTTACCATGTCAATAGTTTAGCACACTCTTTATTGCTACTACGAGGGCGGTTTATGCCCTTACTCCTTGGTGAAGCACAAAAAGATTTTACTCCTTGGTGTCAATTAGGCGGTTTATGCCCTTACTCCCTTTGAAAAACAAGATTATGGAAAAACTGGGTTTACTTTTTCTTTACTTTCTCTGTTGCTTCACTTTATGTACTTGCTCTATATTACTTGATGTTAAAATAATTATATCTAAAACAATATGTTTAGAATGTGTCTAGATACATCAATATTATTAGTGTTAAGTAATATAAATTGGAGGTAGTATTTACTTAGCTTCGCCTAGTGCTAGGCAGACATGCAATACAATTAAATCCCACCGCCTCGTCATAAACTTGTAAGCGGAGCCAGAAGCTCTACCTGACACTTGCAGAGGCCAAAGATCAACACGTGTGCGAAGGGGAGTAAATCCTAATCATCCAACGAGATGGTGATTCTGATCTTTGTGCAACCTTGGCTGTACTTTGATGGTGACGAGTAGGTAGATCGATTTGTGCTCGCATTTTCTGGCAATCAAAGACTGCTTACACATTGGACATTGACAAAGTTAGCACAAACGCATAGCTATGGATGAGAATGTCACCTCGTACTGAAAAATATTCCATTTTTATAAAACAACAAAGTATTAAATTTGAAATTTAAACTCTGATGGGCTAAGGTGGTGCCACTGCCTTCCAAACCACAAGTTAGTTCTCCTGAAAATCTGTATTATTAGAGCATCTCCAACAGATGCTGCAAAAGCCGCGCGCGGCAAAAAAACCACCAGTTTGGCGCACGCGGGTGCTCGTGCGAAGCTCCAGCGGAGGCGGGAAAAAGGCGCGCGCGCTAAATTTTTTACCGCCCGCGCGCTAATTTTTTTACCGCCCACGCGGGAAAGTTGCCGCGCGCTATAAACGGGACACACGCGAACGCGGCCAACCGCCTGAACATTCCACGCGTCCGTCTCTCTCCCCGCCTCTCTCTCTCCACGCTGACGCTCCACCTCTCTCTCCCGTCGATGCTCCGCCTCCGCGCGCCTCCGTCCGAAGATGCCTCCGCGCCGCCGCTCCGCCACCGGCTACCACGGCGTTCGGGCGCGGCCGAGCGGCCGCTTCGACGCGGAAATCCGCTTCGGCGACGAGCGGATCCGCCTCGGCACGTTCGATACGGCGCACGAGGCGGCGCGGGCGTACGACACCGTCGCCTGGCGCCTCGGCCGCTCCCGCCGGACCATGAATTTTCATGATGGACGCGGGAGCAGGTGGAGAAGCTGGCGCCCATGTCGCCGGTCATCACGCGCGAGCAGCAGCGCCGCCGACGGGAGCTGGAGCAGCGCCTACTCATCGCCGAGCGCGACGAGGCCCTCCGCCTCGAGTGGGCGCGGCAATTTCTTGAAGATGTCGCCACCACGGAAGCCTTCTACGCGCAGAAGGAGGAGCAGAAGGCGGCGGCAAAGGCGAAGAAGAAGGCGACCCGCGACAAGCGCCGGGCGGAGTCCGTGGCGAGGGCAGAGAAGGCGGCGAGGAAGGAGGAGGAGGAGAAGAAAAACGGCGCAGGGCCGTCCACCATCGTCCTCTCGTCCTCTTCGTCCTTCGAGTGGACTTCGACGACGGTGTCGGAGACAACTCCGAGCTCCCACTCCTCGGACTACCATTGGGACTCGGAGTAGACTTCGAGTGTAGTTTAAAATGTCGCTAATGTCGAACTTTCAATATATTTCGTAATTTTTCGTGTTTTATTTGTTTTGTTTGATTTATATTTCGAACGAAAACGAAGCAACTAGCTGTTCGGGCCACGCCGCGCTGTGCATAATGGCGCGGCCGGTGGAGGAGCACTTTTCCCGCCCGAACACGCGCAGCAAAATGGCGCTTCCGGCGGGGCGTTTTTAGAGCTTGTGTTGGAGATGCTCTTAGCTGATGAATATAAGAGCATCTCCAGTCGCGTCCCCCAAAGCGTCTCCCAAAGGGATTTGGGGCGCGCCGGACAGAAAATGCGTTCCAGCCGCGTCCCCCAAGGCCCATTTTTGTCCGGCGCGCCCCCATACGGTGTCCGGCGCCCCGAGCCCGTCCCCGTCCCACAGGGGACGCACCGGGGACGCCGGACACAACGAAAAGCGAGACGGGAGTGGCGGGGCCGACTCGTCAGCGGCACAATAAATTTTTAACCTAACCGTCGCCTACCTCGCGACGGAAGTTATTGGCGGTGCAGTTCCCGCAGCGACGCGGCGACGGTGCGGTTCCCGCAGCGCGCGCAGCGCGTCCCGTCGCGCCTAGCTCGCGTGCCGGCGTTAATGCGCGCCACCGCTCCCCGCCTCCCTCCGGCCTATAAAAGGGCCGCCTCTCATCGTCACTCTCACACACAAACCCTAGCGCCTCTCTCCCAAACCCTAGCCGCCACCATCTCAACAAGACTCGACGCTATGTCCGATAGAGGCGGAGGCCGACCTCGCGGCCGTGGTCGTGGTCGTGGCCGCGGCAGAGCTCAACGCTCGCCGTCGCCTTCCACGCCGCCGCCTTCATCATCGTCGGAGATGGACGTGGAGCCGGACGTGCTGTTCGAGTTCGTCCTCGTCCTCAAGGGCGACCCGCGCGGCATCTAGAGGCTGCCGGACTCCTTCGCCGACTACGTCGCCGGCGACGATCGCCCGCGCACGATGCATCTGCGGGAGGCTGCGTGCAGCTACTATCGGTGGATCGTCGACGTGATCTACGACGCGCGCGGCAAGATGTACCTCAACATCGGCTGGGAGAAGTTCGCGCGGCACCACGGCCTCCAAGCCGGCTTCATCCTCCTCGTTCTCCTACTTCGGCGACCGGGACATGAGCGTCAAGGTCTTCGACGAGACGCGGTGCCGCCGGGACTACCGGGCGACAAGCACCGACGAGGAGGACGACCGAGTGTTCTTTCTTCGCAGCGAACACGTGCACGGAGGTTTCTGCTCGTTCGCCTCATCGGTAGAACCAAAAAGGGCACCATCCTCCCGCTGGATTTTCCAGTTTAGGTGATCTGGGTGTGCCCTCGAGTGTTCTTTCTTAGCAGCGAACACAGGAAACCTTCGATGCACGGCCTAGTTAGGTTTAGTTTCTTTGCAAAATTTTATATTTGTGTCCACGACGGTTCAAACTATGTATTAGTTTGTGGAAAACCACGTTCCAAACTGTGTTTTCGTGTAAACCACGTTTCAAATTATGTATTAGTTTGTGGAATTTGAACTGAAAAAATTTAAAAAAATATTTTAAATGTTTGGGGGCGGCGTTTGGGGGACACGGCTGGGGAGCGACGTCCACCAAAAATGGCACGAACAAAACACGTTCCCCAAACGCTCAATCCGGCGCGGTTTGGGGGACGGTCTGGGGGAAGCGGCTGGAGATGCTCTAAAGCTCCACTAATTCCGTTAGCTCCGGAGCCGTCCGTGCCTCTTGCCCCTCAAAATCAAATCTCCCCCGAAAGAGCACAGGAGCTCCCCTCGTTTACTCGCCGCCTCCCTCCGGCGGCACCTTTCTCCCGCATCCCGCCTCACGTGCCGCTTCCTTTCCGCTGCCGGCGCCGGCGGCGACGCGGACGGCGGCCGTGAGCGGGAGCCCCGTCGGCGGTCCTGTGAGACCTAGGTCGGTAATGTCAGTCCCCCTCTTCGAATTATCAAGCTTTACGCCTGCAAATCGCAATGTTGTAATTCCTACCAGTTGGTAGGACGATTGTTGTCGAACTCAAAAGTGGAGATGCTATTGCACAGCTTGCTGTGCCGGCAGCTAGTAATTCACCGGGACTTGTTTACTGGCTGGTGGCCCTCGCTTTCCTTTACTACACCTAGCAGTTAACTTAAGGTTAGGATATTCCACTACCGCCTGTCGAAGAGCCGTTCCATTGTACTTAGCCCATCTCCAACTGGCGACCCATCTCGCGCCCGTGCGTCCGGATGAGTCGAATCGGACAAATTTGTGGCCCAACATGCGGACGCATCCCAAAAATGGATGTCCACGGCGGCTAGGACGACCCAAAACCGGCCTAAATCTGGGTCTGGTTTGCGTGGCCGTGGACACTGAGGGCTGGCCTCTCGCGTCCTCTCCTGCCGCGTGTCTGCTTCCCAAACCACAGCCACTCCACTCCAGTCCCCCCAAACCTAGAGGATGGCCAACGAAGCTGCCGCCGCCACCACCATCGGAGACGAGTCCGAGCTCGCCGCCGTTGTCCCTTCTGTCGCGGAGGAGGTCCCGGTGGTCGCGCAGCCCGCGGCGGCGATGAAGAAGGTGAAGCCCGAGCTCACCGCGGAGCAGAGGGCCGTCGAGAACAAGAAGCGTGCCGAGCGGCGCAGGGCGCTCGATCAACGAAAGAGGGAAGCCGCCGCCGCGGAGGAGCAGCAGAAGGAGGCCGAGCAGCTCCAACTCCTCCAAACGGAGGCGAAGGCGAAGGCCATGCAAGAGCATGCCATGCTCTTTTACGGCCACAACGCGCTCGCGCAACTGGCCGCGACGGGCGCCAGCGCAGCCTCGACGGGAAGCTCCGGCTCCTCCGTGACCCGACCGCTTCCTTCCCAGTCAACAACCCCACCGTATGCCCCGTTTGGGTACCCGCCCGGCGTGTACGAAATGATGGCGCCGGCAGAGCGGTTCTTGTACCCTCCACGGGATGGGTCACCGGAGGTGGACGAGTCCATGACGAGGTCGTCGCCTTCATCTATTAACCTCAACCGTGCGCCAACGGCGCACTCCAAGGCCCCGAGGCCGATGCCCGCACCCTGTTCGAAGAATTGTCGGGTGAGTGTGCGCCGCCATCTTTGCAGACAACGGCCACGGTGCAGGCCCCTCCTTCTTACGCGCCGACGATGCCGACCACCATGGCACCTCCGTCGACCGAGCAGGCTCCCCCGCCAGCTCCCATTGACATAGAGGAGGACAACATTGGCAATGCCGGCACCATGAACATCGACGAGGAGCCGTTGTTCGCTGACGAGCTCACACAAGCCGCAACTGCAGAAGCTCGAGGTCTCCGGGTTAGCAAAAGAACCAGCAACTACACGGAGCTAGGGGACAAAATCGGGCGAGGGGTGGTTGGCCATTGGGAAAGATCCACTGAAAGGTGCCGAGCAGAAGGGGGGCGCATTCTGGCGCCGGATCCATGACTACTTCCATGAGCACCGCCGGTACGGGGAGCACCGATTTGACAGCGACCGCAATAAGTGCTCCATCCAAAAGAGGTGGGGAACAATTCAAGCGGAATGCAACAAGTTCCAGGCGGCGTATGATCACGTGAAGCGGGTGCCTGTTAGTGGCATCGGCGTCAAGGACTTGGTATGATTCTCAACCTCAACTTGTTCTTTGGTTGTTTGCACATACATTTGTAATTGTATGTCTCATTTTGTTCTAGGTGTGGCAAGCTTTGGATTACTTCAAAACTGTGAATGAAGGAAGGACCTTTGCCTTCCCTCATTGTTGGAAGGATCTCCGGGGCACCCCCAAGTTTGACGAGGGGTACGAGGCGTACATGGCGAGCTTGATTGTCAGCAAGAGACTGCCAAAGATGCCACCATCATTGACCTTGATGGTGGTTAGCCTTGCGGAAGCTCCACTTCTCGTGCAAGCCGTCCAAGAGGCCACAAGGCAACCAAGTCCGACATGAAGCGTGATGCTTCGACCATGCATTTGGTCGGTACCTTGAAGGACTTGTATGCTGAAAAAGAGGTGTCCACAGACAAGAGGGAAGAGAGGAAGCGTCGGGAGAAGGAAGAGGCCATGAAGAACTACTACGATGTTCAAATGAGGAAGCTTGACATTGATGAGGCCAATGCCAAGACGAGGGCTAGGGAAGTGGAGATCAAAGAGAAAGAATTGGAGCTCATTGCAGCGTCAAGGACCAAAGAGGTGGAGCTGAAGGAGAAAGAAGTTGAGCTGAAACGCCAAGCCGAAGACCACATGATCATGACCGCCGACTTGACCGCCATGAACGAGGTGAAGAGAGCTTGGTTCGAGAGGAGGCAGAAGGAGATCCTAGACCGCACAAATTGAGTTGACAATCTCAATTTGTAATTTTTATATTTGTTTCCTTGTTCAAACTATGTCACATTTTGTTTCCTACTCATGCTACAATTTATTTGATATTATTCTACGTTTTTAGATGTTACTTATAAATTTTTGTGGCCAAATGGCCTATTTCCCAAAGAAATAGACCATATCTGGGCTGCGTTGGCAAAATGGGTGGCCGCAGCGTTGGGTGCAGCGTGTGACCCAAACGGCCGGGCGGACGCCGGCCACTGTCCGCGCGCCCACCCAAACGGACGCGCGGGCGCGCCGATTTGGGTCACCCCGTTGGAGATGGCCTTACAGCCGGTGGCCGCCTTCTTATTGCCTGCCTTTTTTCTCTCCTTTAACTTCTTCACTATACCAGGTGCATCCATTGCGCAAGTAGAAGCAATCTAACACAAGAAAATTTCAGATTACAATGCATGCATCGAGTAATAGAACAGTAGATGTATCTATCAAGTAGGAGCTTTGTGGCATATAACCAACAAAAGTAAATTGCAGCTTGCAATGTAGATGTAGTTCTCTGCTTGACACCTGTTCATTTAGGAGGCAACATTTATACCTTTTTTTTGTTTTGCTTTCATCGGGAAATCCGTTCATTGCGAGTTAGTAGACTAACCGTTGAATGGAAATAATTTCTTCCTTGATCCTGCCTACTTGTTGCACAAATTTCGATGTCGTAGAAAGAAGGACAAAGGGTAGACATGTGTGTAGCAAGCAGTGAACCAAATGGCCATTTTTAGTCGCACGGACACATTTTCGACATATGAGGAATCCAGGTAACTTATTAATTTGCTTAGTATGAGGGTCTGTAGAATGATAAGAAAAAACTTGGAGTCGAGCCTGAGGCAATGCTGCGTATTTATTCGGGGCTGAGTGTGTTAGTTGAAATGATGAAACACAAAACATTAGCTGAACCTCGTGACTGAGTGTATATCCTCAAGGGCTTAGAGCAACTCTAGCAGAAACCACAAAAAACCGTATTTATTCGGGGCTGAGTTTGTTAATTTGAATTATCTATGTTTAGAATTTGAAAATTGTTGATGCATCGGTCAAAACCCCTAAACAATTGAATTATTATTGATGTTGATGTTGATGCACCGGTTTACCACAAATGTGAATTTGAAAAGCATAGTCTAGACGAATTAGCGATCAATCTTGCACAAAAGTATGGATGAAAATGAGCCAAATCACGCGGCACCAGAGCCATCACCACCGCCACCGCTAGCCGAAGCACCACAGCCGTTGCGGTCACCACCACCATCGCCACCGCTAGCCGAAGCAGCTCTTGCCGCAGGAGCAGCTCTTCTTTCTTCCACGATCTTGGCCCTTCTAATCTCTCGCGACTCTCACATTAGAGTATCCATTGCATTTGGATCCAACATCATCACCCGGTTCTCCTCAGCAATGATGCCGGCTCTAATCTTGGTCTCCCCGAGACAGATTTTCCGTTCTTGGAACTCAGCCTTGCGCTGCTCATCTTCTCTAATTTGAAGCCACCTTGTCATCTTATCTTGTTGCTTCTTGTCAGCTAACTCCTTTTTCGTTTCCAATTGTTGAGCTGCCAATGTCTGTTTGGCCTACATCATCTCGTGGATCTTCTCCCTCAACCTTTCTTGCTCGGCCTTCTTCTTCAACTAGGCCCTCTCTTTCCTCCTTCCATCCGGCCTCCCTTTGTTTCTCCCTCCTTTCAGTGCCATCTCAGCATCATCCAAAGTAATTGGAGCTCGTTTTGTTGGTGGAGGAGCCTCTTGATCCTTCAATTTCCACTTCTCACTATGTTCAGGCAACTTCCAACAATGTTGGAGCACAAATAGTTTGTTTTTAGATGCAGCCATTTACTTGTACCTTTCCTGTGCTATGCATTCTACATCCACAAAATGCCATGGCAAAAGTGGGGACATTGTAGTGAAAATAGCATAAAAAGACATAACTAAGTGACCAAACAAACTCAAATAGTCATCAATTTTGCATCCACTAGGAGGTGCATATCTCATTTACTCCAAACACCTACTCCAACGGCTATAACATTGCTTGATCACATCATGCCGGCATTGGATAGATATCATTGTACGGGTTGATGGTTCCGGCATCAGCGGCATGAACCGATGAAATTTGTCCTCAATTCTTTGCCAATACTTCTTGCTGTTTTGATCATCCCCGGTCGCTGCATATAGCGACACACTCTACCATGCCTTAACCTACGTAATGTCTTCCGTTTATGTGTAATTCACGGATCCTTTTGATCTTCCATTTGCTTGAGAAGCATCGAACGCTTCCTCATCCACCGCTTCTGCATCATATTCTTGATCAACTGCATCTAGTGGTGCACTATGAATGTCGACCTCGTTTTTCTCCAACATATTCCCGTGGTAGGAACCTAGTGCAAATTGAAGCTAAAACTATAGAAAACTGAACAAACTAAGCATTCAAAACTAATTTGACAAAAAAGTTTGGGAAAGTGTGGGAAATTTTCGCATTATGTTGCTAAAATATTGGCTGACAATTGAACATATGTATGTATGCTAACAATAGTCTGAATTGTCAAACAGGAAATGACAATAATATATATATATATATAATAAACAGTAATAAATGGTTATTGATTGATTTAAAACTATCCATATGAAAATCCCGCTCCACCCCCTGGGTTGACATGTACACACGGGGATACGCGGCAGCAATACATTATCTAGTACAGCTGGCAGCACCTCCAAATTTAGCACATGCTTGTTTTCATACTGGAACCTTTATTTTGATTGTTGTTTCCTCAAATTGGATGGCCGAAAAATACATGCAACCCCGCTGGATCCACACCCCTTTCCCCACTGGGGCTCTGTTTCGCACTCCAGTTGGATCCGACAGAGTGCAGGAAACAAATTAAGAAAATTGAGCCCCCCCTCCCCCACCCCCACCTCCATCGAATCCCAACCACTTCACCGCCGCGTTCTTCCATTGGAGCCTAGAAAAGGGCCATTGATCTCCTCTGCCCGCTACCAGAGATCTAGCCGGGGCAACACTTCTTTTCTTGGTAAGTCTTTGATTCGGTAAGTTGCAGCTTGATCTTATTTCCTGCTGCGAGCAGTCAGATCTACCTTCATGACCGGATCCAGTTAATGGATATTTAGTTGGAGTCTCTTATGCCATTTGACTGATCTGTGCATAGGATTCTTTGTGCAGACACTTGTTGTATGTGCTTGTGTGTGCTGATTTCGGTGGTTTCCTGTGACTACGAGGGAATCGAAGTTCTTCACAGCGAGGATGCCTGGTCTAACTTTACCTAATCATGATCCAGCGTAATCCGCTACCCGCTTTGCTAAGTTTACTGTTTATGTTTTTCTTATATGTTTCTTTTGCTTTGAGAATCTCTGTATAGCATTTCACAAACTGCAAGGGTCTGTCGATGTCTGGTAAATAGGTTGGTATTCAAATTCCATGATCTTTTGCGACTGAAAAGGCACACTATTAATAAACCATTGGATAATTGTACACAATGTCTGAATAACTGTGTATTGCACCGTGAAGTATATTCGGTCTGATGTCTTTAAGTATATATATGGTTCAATGTGAATTTTGACAGTAAATGATTATCTTTGGCAGTTAATGATTACTCGTTGGAAATCTGCGTGTTACCTTGGCTACTGGCTAGTAATGGGAACTAGTCAAGTTATTTTGTTGTTTAGTGGATGGGTTCCTTGTTCTTGATGTGAGATAGATTCTTCTTTTTTCCTTGATGCAATTGTTTTTGTGTAGGAACAATGGATGTGGATGCAGTTACCCCAGGTCTGCAGACCAGACGTGCGGTCAGGAGTCAAGAGCTCAGTTATCTCCAGATGAGGAACTTACCCTATACATCAAACCAATTGAGCTGTACAATGTTATTCAAAATAGAGCCATTAAAAATGTAAAGTTTTATTACACATTCTAACATGGTCTATGTTAATTTGTTTTTAGATACTAGTGACAAAGTTGAATTTTGCAGCCCCCTTCCCTTCAAAGATGCCTTCGTTATAAGATAGGCGCAAAACGGAAAAAGAGGTAAATTTTTTAAACAATTCAAAACTGAACTATTTCTCACTCTATGGATGCATTATTTCATATATTTAGCTGAGCGTCTTGAGGTGGAATCTGGCGCTTCTTAGTATTTTTCATGAATCAATTTTATACTAGACCTGAATGGTTTGTCGGTTTAACAAAGCCTTGAAACTTTTTTGGAAGAGTAAACTTCGTGATATACCAGTAACATGGTTGAAAGTTGAAACTTGTTTTTTGGGCAATTACCGACCTGTGTTTGTGCTAATAACTGTAGGATACAGATATCGGTATCAGTTTCTGGAAGCGCAAATACTGAATTGCCATCACATGGTATCTTTCCTCTCCATGCTCTGTTTGCTAGAGCCACCAGTAATGATTCACGTGATGGGGTAAGCACTTCTTTTAGTTCATGGAAGATTGTAGTATGTGTCTGTCAGATGGTCTCTTTTCTCATTTGTAGCTTCATATTGCAGCATTCTCCAGTGTATCGGTTCAGCCGGGCTTGTCTACTGACTTCGTTTAGTGAATCTGAAGATAGTGACCACACTAAAGCCACATTCACCATCCCTGATTTCAAGAGTTTAGCTACCTCCCAAGTTTGTAACCTTCACATTATCCTAATTAGCTATGGTATGGTGTGCATCCTTTGTGATTATTTGTGCATGAAATTCCTTTGCTGTCATCAATTTGATTCCAGTTTTCTCTTCATTTTCAAAGGCCAATGTGGACAAAATCTTAGTGAAAACTTCTCAGAGAACCATATGGAGTATTCTTCCCCTCAAAGTAAGTTATGGCTGACAATGTGTGGCAGACTTTCAGCACTTAATACAATATATTTGTTTGTTATACTGGGGTTGATCTATTTGTTTGTCTGAAACACCAAATTATTGACCGGCCTGGACGTTAGAAGCCTTTGCTCAACCTTTGCATCCAAACGCTGGAAGGGGGAAACCACACTTTAGTGCTTAAGCCGAACAATGTTCTGTATCCAGCACACACCCTGAATTAATGGCAAACAGTCAAATATTTAAACTACCAACAGACCCAGGTGGTACACTGTGAACAGAAACTTGCCAAGCCTTCTTGGGGAAGATAAAAACTGTATGTATAGCTTTGACTCTGCACTTGAAAACCAGTAAATATGCCATTCATCCATTTGTAACTAAAAAATGTATTTTGTTAATTGAATGATAATTAGCTATGTTTGCCTTTCTTTTGGAGTAGTTAAGATGATCAAAGCAATAAGCTATCCTGAAAGGCGTGTGGCTAGTTTTTGACAAGGATAGGCAAGTCAATAGGCCCTCTCCGTTGTGGGCAATATAAATTCGTCTTTCACCATGTTCAGGGGATTCTCCTTGTTGTAGCTTCCACACTTAGCTTGCTCCTTTGAAATTTATTAAACATAAGCACTAGTTTTACATGTCAGGAACCAACAATAATTTGTGGTCGTATTGATGAACTAATTCTTGTACATCTGGTGCATTTTATCAGAGCTTGGAGGCCAATGTTCCTGGGGTAAAATACCAATTGATTTATTCTGCTCATCTCTTGATACCGTAACTTTAAGTTTGGGGCGTACTATGGAATTGACTTCAGACATAAGGATGTGCCCAGGCTTCATAGAAGTATGTCTTGCATATTCTGAAATTTTATTGCATTTTTCTCAGTATTTTATCTTCCTCGGGTTCATGATCATGGGAGAGATGAGCCACCACTGTTATATGACACTTATTTCAGGAAAAGAAATCACCTGACTGCATTCATTTGCACTTTGCCACCTGTTTGAGTTTTCACGATTTGTTATGCATATTGCTACTTGTACTTTTAACAGTTGTGAGTATTTGACTGCCTTTACTTTTATATTTGACACAAAAACTGTCTGAGCTTCAGCATTGGTGCAAATTCCAACCGTGCTTTTATAGATGTGCAAATTAACACCTATTCAATATTGAAAATTTTCAATGCTAGCTAAAGTAGTGGGATAGGCTTGTAAATCAGTACAAGACTAACCATTTGTAGTAAATTAGCATCCAATGACAGTGGCAAATTGCCCACAATGAAAAGCTTATTTTGCAATTAACTTATTGGTGCACGTGATAAACTCTCGAAATTAACAGCACAGTGCAATTTATGAAGTATATATGTCTCTTGAACATTTCTTTTTGTTTTCATCACCAGGTCTTCAGATTTCTCTATTGTCTTTGCTTTCTATATATTTTTTTGTTGACTCTGCTTTTCTTCTTTTGGTATGCGCACAGCCAACATTTCTTGAGCATGGCAGTTGTTTTACATTTTGTTCTCGAAAAGCAGATGCTACAGTAAGCTCCTGTCTGTTTCTTTCATAATATTGTTACTGTTGCTTCCAAATTTGTCGGTTAAATATTGTTGAGTATAGCAGCACCTCAGTTTGCTGAAAATTATGAGCTATTTCCAGTAGCTTTGCTTAGAACCTCGACCGTTTGTGTTACAGGGTTCATATGAACTACAAGCAAGGATAGATGCACAAGAGGCTGGTGCAATAGGCATGAATTCATCTCGTTATAACAGTTACTCATATGACAATGTCCCACCTTCGTCATTACCACATATCATAAGGTAACAGTAACCGAGCATGCACAGCTCACTTTCTGAAATTAATAAATCTTTGTTCCCTAATTCTGTTTATTACCTTTCATTATAGGAAATGCATGTTCTAGTCCTTAATGCTTATGTGCTTTATCCCTCAAACGTGAGATTTTATTTGCTCTTAGGAGTTTGGAATATCAAGAGGAGCTGCAAATCATTACATGCTGTCCTTTGGTGGTTATCCTAAAAGCGTCTGTATCAACTAGGTTGAGTAGATTGCAAGTGCTTGCTCTCAAGTATCGCGCTGAGGCACAGGCTTATACGATTTTTTACTAGCTTGTGCTGCATTATCGTTAACTAGTAAAATATACAATGGAAGAAACCAATGGACACTCCTAGGATGTGTTGCACTCCGACATTGAGCGCATGTAGACCGGCAGAAGTCGGTCTATCACTCTATCCTGAACCCGGTTGGATCTGGCCATTGGTTACAAGAGGCCTAGTTATCTCATGTTTGCACCTTGCTTGAGTAGTCGAGTTCCATTTTTTGTTAGATACATTTCATATTTGACGTAACCAATTTTGCTGCAAATATTGATTCTACAGGTTAAGAACAGGCAATGTGCTCTTTAACTACAATCACTGCAATGAGATCCTACAAAGCGAAGGTTTGTCCTTTCTCTCTTCCCACCTTGGTCTCTTCTCAATTTCGTTCTCACTGGTTTTGCGGGTACTGCCATTTGTCGTGGGTCCAATGTTTTTTTTCATTCCATGTATCTTGTTTGGGAGCAAAACCATGTGTTCCCATTCCATGTATCTTGTTTTGGAGCAGAACCTAGTTACTTTTCTTTTGTATTCCATGTTGTGTACGTGAGTAAGGACATTTTGTTGTGGACTTGTGGTTTGGTTGGGGAAGAAGTTAGGCTGGAAGTGGATGAACAACAGGTGCTGATATAGGGTGAATTGCAGAAACTAGGAAGATATAACAGCAGGGAGAAAAAAAAGGAACGCATAGAGACGAGTAGAGAGAATATATTTGTATTTTCTTGCTTATAGCTTAAAAAGAGCTTTACTTCAACCAAATGAGATTAAGGCCCCCTTCTTTTGGGATTTTGCTTATGGAAACCGGTGGGGATAAGCTACGGTCGTGGAGTTGAAGTTGCCATTTCATTACTAACTATAGCGATTTTGCTGCGCGCCTGCACCTGTTTGATTTTTAGAACTAACGAAATATGTCTTAGAATTTTTTCCATGTGTCATCCCTAGTTTATTCTTCATCTTTCTGACATCAAGCTAGATCTGCATTGTCATATGTTGCTACTTTCTTTGACTGCTGTTCATGGTCAAGACCCAGAGTTTACTTTTCTGTTTAACTCTTTTCTTTTTGCGAGAAGTTACCTATTTTACTTTAGTTACGCATCACTGTAATGGATATACTTTTTAGCCTAGATAGCTTTTTTCTTCTTCGCTATCATGGGTTCCTATTTCTTATTGATGTGTTTATTCCTTCTTACCAGTTACAGAAGATTTTTCTTGCTCCATTTGCTTGGTAAAGTGTGGAAGCTTCAAGGTAAAATTTGGGGCAAGACGTCTTTTATTTTATATATCATCATCTGTTTCTGGTTGCTGCTAAGGGATGGTTCTAAAGATCATATCACCTGCCTAAATTTATGGCACTGATTATTTTGTTGTCTTGCACTGCAACATTGATATTTATCATTTCTAGTGAGGAAACTCGGTTTTTGTTTTCTTTCTCCTCGACTAAACCTTTTTGTTTAACCAATAGCCTTCTGTTCCATATCTCATATTGTGATTCTTTTTGTGGTACTAGGGTCTGGAATATCATTTAATCTCATCACATGAGCTATTCCACTTTGAGTTTGCGGTTTGTTATCCTCTGAACTCTCCATCGCAAACTCTTGTTCAATCACACAGGTTTGATAATTAATTCTATCTTCTTGTCGACGCAGGTATGTGAAAACCACCAAACTGTTAATGTTCGTTTGAAGATTGATGATACCAGGAGAGCGGAGGTAAGTTGTGACGTAGGATGTCGAATGTACTCTACCATTCAGTAACTGAAAAATAAAATGATGTTGGTATATTTGGAGACGTTGTCACTGAATTCAGGACTTTACTAGTGTTTCAATTATCAGAAATGTCTATGGATATTACACGAATGCGATCTCAATATTGGTCCTTGTTCTGTTTCCTCTGAATTCAAAAGGAAATGCTGCACCTAGACCAGACGGAATCCTGCCTGGCATGGTCTGGGCTGCGTTTTCGTCAAAATGCTAGTTTGAATTTGGAAAACTAATTCCCTGTTCAATTTCCAGCTTGTAAGTAGGGCAGGAGAAGAAGATGAACGAATCAAGAAAATATTTTTCTACCGGTGCGCTCATACCCCATTAGTTTTAACAATGCTAAATTCTCTGCTCAATTTGCCTAACTGTGTTCCATTAGATCAAGGGTTAAGAAAAGGTGTAGAAGGTTAGAAACAACAGTCGAGAAGACCAAGCATGTACATACACATATCATGGAACTAGGATCACCTGGAAAGACTGTTCCTGCGGACAATGATAATGTGGAACCAAGATCACCAGAAAATATGGGTCATGTACATGCACATACTCTGGAAGCAGGATCATCCAAAGATGCCTATAAAGGGTCTGGGGTGGATTATGTCCCGAACGAAAATGGTACATTTCATATCTTATTGGCTCTTGGCATAGGTAACAAACTACATTCAAATGGAAACACCCATAGTGTTTCACAATTCCTATCATGTTTGATGTGTGCTCCTCAAAGAAAATATATTATATGCCATCGTATGTTGACATGATCTTAGTTTTCACCAATAAAATCTGTCTTTCAGTGCCACCCATTTCTAAAACCTTTACCATTATCTGCCATCGTCGTGAGCCCCGTTGTCACCAACTCCCCCAAAAATGTTTATTTGCTGAAATGTGTATCTTTCCCTCGAGAATCCTGTGATTTTTTCCCTTGCCCCTTTTGAATCCCAAATGAACCTCCAAACAACTTAGTTCATGGCATCGTCTGCATCCACCATCTGGAAGCGTGAGCACAGAAGCACACAGTAGTAATGTCCAGGCGTGCAACGACGATGACTTCGTAGTGGCTCAGTTGAGCTAGAGCTTGCCGTGCTATTGCTTATGCTACTGGTCTGCAGGCGTCGAGATGTGCCACCTTTTTTTCCTTGTGCTATTGAGTTAGCCACAGAAGGTCAATATGTTCGCTTAGCAATCCACTTTACTGCAAATGGATGGGGCACGGATGGTGGTGAGGAATTTTTTCAAGGTTTTGGAAATGGGTAGCACTGAAGGAAGCACGTTTTCTTCTTTGACAGATTGGGATTTTCATTCAACAGTCGGTGGCAAATACGATTTTTGTTCTATCTTTTATTCCTTGCCACCATGATGAACTAATGTCAGATTGTTAAACTGATGGAACAGCTCCCATCCTTCAATTGGACATGTCGTCTCCTTCGAGTTTTCAAATTTGATTGATAATTTTTTGTTTGACTATGTTGCCCATAACTAACTCTATTATCACTTTATGCATTGCATGCTAGGAACCCTAGAAAGTTCAGTTCTTCAATCATTACTTCAGTGTTGATTGTGGTTATATGGTCTCCTGGCTAGCTACTGTCTGGTGAACTGGTTACTTGATTTGTCATTATGATCCTGCTAGCAATGTAGTGGAAAACCTACAGGATTGCCTCCATTTCTGTTTTCTTATGCTCAGCCACTCTCAGTCTCTGGGATGTCCTGTCCCCATTTTAGTCTTTCCTTATTCTGGTAGATAAATGATTCGTATTTTGCCTGAAATCTGTTGCATATGTTCTTCCTGATTTTACCTGAATTTTTCAGGGATTTCTGTGCCACAATCTTCAATTGATTCTCATCCCGCATTACATGGTAGCAATCATTCAACACCAGGAGTTCTAGAGTTTGGGAAGTCAAGGAAGCTCTCTGTTGATCGAACTCACCCCAGAAAGTAGTCCATTCTATTTATGTTCTTGATATCCTGTTACATTCCATTTAATTGTTTCTTGAGGCTCTTCTGATGGAAGTTGTTCAACTAACTTGTTGTTTGTTTGTGCGCATACCATCTGGCAGTCGTCTACTGCTGCAAAAACGTGAGTTCTTCCATTCTCAGAAGGCGCAGGTGATTACAATCATGCAGCACTCAGCTATATTTTGTGTATGTCATTGAGCATGGGTGTCTATGCTTGCTGCAAAAGAGGCTTTCACTTCTCTTCCCTGGTCGCATGTACCTATTGAAATACACATGCATGTCTATAATTTAACGCCTGCACACATGGAGGGTATCAAAGTTCAAAAAAGTGCTAAGCGCTAAGCGAGCGGTGAGGCTCTGCCTAGAGGAACTGCTGTTTAAGCAAGCTTAAGCGCCGCTTAAGCGTGCAGGGCAAAACAGACATATGTAAGCCTAAAATAAAAAATATGGAATAACCTCATGTAGTCCTGTGTTGTTTCTGGTCCAACAAAAGGCTCAACAAGATGCCTCTTGCTTCTTAGGTCGTAGCCACACACATTGATCCCCTCCAAAAAGCCCAATAACCTCACACACTGCAAATAAATCGATCTCCTCCAAAAAGCCCAAGAACCTCACACACTGCAAATAAATCGATCCCCTCCTGCATCAGTGCATCCCAGCCTCCCAGGTCCCAAGTCATAGCCGCCACTCATGCACACCCGCCTCTCTCACTTTGATCCCCTCGATCTGGACTGGAAGGGGACGAGGGGAACGAGCTTCTGGAGGAAGGGGACCCTGTCTAGGTGGCCTTGAGGAAGATCTACAGGGCGGCGCGGAAGAAGAGCTTGACCAATGGCGTGGAGGAGCCCCAATGGTGCTTCTGCCTCGACATGGGAGTGAAATTGGGATGAGTACGGGATTCCTTACCCTAATCCTCTTGCTTCTACCTGAGAGCCCGCCTCCACAACTCCTCCTCGCTTTTCTTCTCGCTCAGATCGAAAGCTGAGCGGAAGGGCTCCGCTTAGCTCTAATCAACGCTTAAGCGTACGCTCAGGAACGCTTTTTTGAACCATGGAGGGTATTTAAATATTATAATTTGTCTACATTATCAGATCCTGAATTTTATATCCATAAGTTTAATGGCCAACACTGGTATTTCTAGATGAAGCATGTGGAGATGAATGAAAGTTTGCTGACACCTGTTTATCTTCAGGGCATAGTTTAATCATTTCTTTTCACTTGTCAATATTAATTGAATGTTATTCTTAGTGGTAGTGTACTACTGTTGTTATTTGACACTGTTCTTTGCTAGATATTCCAATATTAATTCACAACAACAACAACAATGTCAAAGCCTTTTGCCCTGAGCAAGTTGGAGTAGGCTAGATACGAAATTTAGCTTGACCGCAATTTAACATTTTGTAGAGAATGGAACTAGAAGAGGTTTTGGCAGATCATGACAGTGAGGACGAAATTGATGATGACATCGCTGACTTTGAAGATATGACAGTAAAATGCGATAAACTTCTTGCTCCACTCAAACTTATAATATCTGCATGCTTCTACATTCACCTGTATAAATATTTGATTCTGGTTATCTTAATTTTTCTGAGATGCAGTTGCTTGATGGTTTTTCTGATGTTACAAAAGACGAGAAGCAAATTATGCATATGTGGAATTCATTTGTTCGGAAACAAAGGTCAGGCCTGTCCCCAACATTTCCTTCTTAGTTCTGGATATCACAGAACTTTTATTATTTTCGGTGGTACACAACTTGGCCTTGGTGAACTAACTCTAATAGTTTTTACTGATAAGTCATGTTTTAGCCATTTTCCCCCCTATAAAGCAACTCTTGCTCAGACTAATAATTTCCTGGAAGGTATCGACAGAGTAACCAAATTTTTGCTGAGTTTTGCCAAGTCAATTTAGATTACTGAATGCTGATACGTAGTGGCAGTTGTAGTACTTGTATGATTGGATATAAGTCATAGAACATTAGGTTGATCCAGGTAAAATTATAAAACTTTGAAGTAATACCATGTCACTAGTAATGTGGAATTTGGGAGTATATGCCATTAAATGTCGTTGCTTATGGATATGTCACCAGAATTTTTTTTCCATTTTACTGACGAGGATTTAGAGCATTGCTCTCGGAATTTTGAACTACTTATAAAATTTAAATTCTTAAATTTGTTGTGTTCTTTCCGTAGTAAAAAGCCATTGGAACTAATAGTGGTGCTCCATTCTTCTTGATTTGGCAACATATATGTAGCCATTGGAACTAGTAGCTGTCTTGTATCCTTCCTGGAGATGCATATTCCAGTTTTCATACTGTAAACGTCAACTGCAGGGTACTTGCGGATGCCCATATACCATGGGCCTGTGAGGCATTCTCCCAGCATCATGGACAAGAACTTGTGCACAACCCCGCTCTACGATGGTAAACGACTGCTTGAGAAATCCGCTATGAACACCTCACCCTACATGCCCGTGGCTTGATTTGTAACCTTTTTTAACGCTGGATGAACAGGAGTTGGCGGTTCGTCATGATCAAGCTCTGGAACCACTCCCTGCTAGATGCGCGCACCATGGACACCTGCAACAAGTTTCTGGACGACCTGGAGAGCAAGAGCTCTGACCCCAAGCAAACCTGATTCGTCGAAAGCATTTCATGGCCAACCTGAGGAGGGCTTTGCCATCGACTGCCATTCTTACGGTGGTGCGACATGAAACATTTTGATTCCTGACGTCCTCGTTGACGATAACAGAGTTACGGCTCGGCGATACTGATCTGTTATTCTGGGATAGGCCGTGTTGCGGAGTTTCGAGCTGTTGACAGATTTTTTTTCATGCGTTTCTTGAAACGCTTGTGAATGTGGAACCCGAGCCGCGTGTTTGCGGAGACAAAAGATTAGACCTGTTGTAGTAGGATCAAACAAGGTAGAAGGCTGTGCACTGTTATGATTGCTTTCCAAATGGAAGGTTAACTCTTAGATTTTAATGAGTTGGGGGCTGATTTTGAGCATGTGAAGTCACACATTTTTTCTTCTTCTGGGGACCTGATTTTGAGCATATGGAAGTCAGTGTCTACCAGATGCAGGTCGCCTCTTCCTCTTGTATGGGATGATGGGAATGAGCTGATGAGTTGCAATGC
>NC_061513.1:179631842-179679233 GCF_022539505.1 Lolium rigidum | reverse complement strand
TTCATCGTCTCCTTCGCCGTTCGCCCCCGTCCGCGTTCTCCCGCACGGCCGAGGAGGTTGCGCGGTGATGTGCTTGCTCTCCGGCGACACCGGGTGCCGTGGCCGCCGTGCTGCTGATGGGGTGCTCGTGCTCGGCGACGCCGAGCCAGGCGCGGCTTGGCGCCCCGTGGGTGGCCTGTGCCGCCGTGCCGCCATGGCACGCCGGTGCTCTGCTCCAGGTACACGCCTCCAATACTCTCTTCCTTCCTCCTTCTCTGTGCTCTGCTCTAGGGTTTGCCCTGCCTCTCCCATGGAGATGCTGTGCCGTGCCCGCTGCTTGCGCTTGCTGTGCATGCGTGTGTGCTGCTGTTGTACTTCTGGTTAACTGCTGCTGTTGCTCTGCTGCTATGCTACTGTGCCTATGTGGCTGTGCTTCTGCTGTTCTTTCTCCATTATTAGCTGTTGCAACTCATGAGCTCTTGCTCATGATCATGCTGTGGTGCTCTGTGTAATTTAGTGGCTCTGCTTGTTGCTTGGTGTACTATGCCTCTCCTGTACATGCCATTGCTTGCCCCTGACTTGATCATACTGTGATGATCCTTGCCTTTGGCAAGTGCCAGTGCTCCTGATGAGATTTTAGCTGTGCTTTAATTCATGGACATGCTCATTTGAGCCTAGTTGCTAATTTAACTGCCCCTTTCTTTGATAAAGTGCTTCTGGATACAATTGTGCTTCCTGATGCCCTTATCTGTGATGCAATTGTTCAGTTATATGATTAATTTAATTATCTGTCCATGTGTTAATGCTTAGAGTGAGTTCTAGCATGCAGCAGCATGCTCTAACAAGCTTTAATGATCATGTGAGCATCAATAGCTGATCATTGGATTGGTTACCTGTTGCTGTGCCTTGTCTGTTACTTCTCTCTCGTGTATAAGTGTGGCACAGATCATTGCTGGTGCTTGCTCAAGCATCATCTGATGCTTGCAGTGATCCTCTGGATCATGTGCATGATTCTGGTGACTTGGTTACTTGTATAATTCATTTATCTGTATTACCTTGCTTTGTTTGATGGATAAATGAGATGAACTGCTTGCAGTGATGATTCTTGTGATAAACTTGATGGAGCTAGAGGGATGCCAACAGTGGTTGGGGACCCTAGCTCATCTTTGAACCCAAATCTGGGTGATGATATTTGTGCTGTTTCAGTGGTTGAGGTAACCTTGACAGCAATTCATTGCTGTTTAGGTAGCTCCCACCCTTGTTGGCTTGCTATGGCTTATGAATGCATCACTGGGTAATTCCTTGTTGGATTTCCAGTGATCTTTGATGTTGACAAACAAGAATAGACACTTTATAGTCTATCTGTCTGATGGTGTAGTGGCTATAGGTGCTGAGTGAAACTGATTAGCTAGATAGGATCATCCCTTGTTGGATTTCTTTGATTATGTCACTGGTTTGGCATAGCCAATGTTCCCGAGGTGCTTTCCTATTTGTTTCTCTCTTGTTCACTTGCACCAATTTGGCCGGTAGCCATATGATGACTCACATATAGGGTTTCTACCCTTGTGGTGTGTTTGAGATCATGCTCAGTGCAATTTATGAGCAAAACCATCTGGTTTGCTCATGATGAAGTGTATACCTCACTCCAGCTCCTAGATTAAAGTGTTGTTGTAGAGGATTTGCTTCCGGTGGTTTGCTTGACTTGCCCTCGCTCCTCCTTGTGACTTGTGATTCTTGGTCCGATTCGGTGGTGAGATTGGACAAGTTGAGCAAGACCTGGCTGTTCCTCTTGTTCAAGCTGTTCTTGGTGTTCTTGGTGACTTACCCTGTTGCTGTCGTTGGATGAAGCAAATGGCTAGGGTTTGGCTCTGAAAAGTTTAAATATGTGCTCTCTTGCTCTCCCTGGTCGACAGCTTGGCCTAGTCATCTTGGTGACTCTCCCTGGCTGTGTATGTGCTTCGGTGGACATGCACACTTGCCTTGTGAGCTGCACTGTGTGGTTCCTGGTTGGAACTTGGTCCATTTGGTGGATCAGCTCGGCTGATCTTGATAATATCCTCTCAACTTCTCATTTTATTGCTAACTTGCCAAGTGGCAATGCCACTTGGCATAACACTTGTCTTTGGTCTTTGTTTGTGTGATTACAGGGATCAACAATTGATCAAAATGAACATGGAGTTTATCAAATCCAAGATGAAGTGAAGATGATCTTGTAGCATTTAGACTAGGGTCATTACTTGTACTTTTCTTTTTTATTCTCTTTTATTTATCAATTTCCCAATTCTTGTAATGTGTTGTAATATTCATTTATTTCCATTATGAATATTGTAATGACAATGTAAATTGTGTGATGATCAATAAAGCTCAAAGTTTTCTCTAATGAGCTTTACTTTACCTTAATTGCTTATATTGTTTATTATTTATAATTTACTTGATGAATTTCCTCACAATTGAATTTATGAGATATTCATTTGATGTTTGAATTTGAAATTCAAATTCAACTTAAGTTTGAATTCAATCATGCAACTTAAGTTATGATGCAAACTCTCCCCTCTCTTCTCAAAACCCTAGTTTAATTAGAAAGAAGCAAGTTTGTCGCACTCTCGAAACCCTAACCCTGTAAGGTGTCGAGAGAGAAACTTGTCCCCCTTCGATGCAATTTTTGTTTAAAAGCGCGAAATTTCCCCAGAATTTACTATGCAATGCACATCCCTTTCTAAAATCTACCCCTCGATCGTCTCTAAACCTGGGACATTACAGATCCCTTACACTTTGAAGAAATTACGAGAAAATTTCCACCCCCGTATATAAACAAGGCCTCCAGTGGAAAAAAACCCCCGATCGCTAGCCCCGTCTCCACTAGTAGGAAAAGGGTCATCTATGGCGCACCAAATACCACATTCTATGCCGCATGTGTGGTGCGATCGATGGGAGTCAGAGAGTGTGGTGTGTTGGAGAGGAGGAGAGAGTATGGAGAGCCTTCTTCTCACCACCAATTATGTATCAACCAAAGTAAGTGCAATAAGTACCAAAACAAGTGAAAAGTATGACCAAAATGGGATGAGAGAGAAGGGGGAGACGAGCTAGATGAAGGAGGAAGAAGAATGACTTGGGTAGTGTGGTAGGTGGGGGTGGCACTTTTCTAGATCCGGTTCCCTACTTCTCTGGCGCACCAGGACCAGTGCGCCACAGAATGTCTTATTTCTGTGGCACACCAGGCAAGGTGCACCATAGAATATCTTAATTATGTGGCGCTCCGGGACTGGTGCGCTACATAATGTCTTAATTTTGTGGTGCATCGGGGTTGGTCGCCATTCTGTGGCGCACGTGGTCCTGTGCGCCACAGAAATAGTGAAACCAATGATTGGGGCTGGCCATGTGTGGGGCCCACCTTATTTCTGTGGCGCATGCATGCCTAGTGCGTCACAAAAATAAACTATTTTTGTGGCGCACCGTGTCTGGTGCGCATTTCTGTGGCGCACGCAAAAGTGATGCGCCACGGAATAGCATCCCACATATAGCTACTTTCCTACTAGTGCTCATTCCTCCCTCCCCCGCACTTGTCCCTGGTGATGGAGGCGCCAAGTTAGGGTTTCCCCACCGTTGTTCCCTAGTCGCCACATTCCAAGCGGCCCTCGCCCACCCCGCCGCCGTTCCCAGCAGCAACCGTGGGATCCCCGCTCCCTCCTCCATTCCTGGCCCCCGCTGAATCGATCTCTCGCCGCCGCTGACCCGCGCGGCCACCTCCAACTCCCGCCGCCGCCTCCTTCGATTCTGGCGGGAGACAAGAGATCCTCAAGCTACCAATCCCTGCTGCGACTCCCTGCTGCCCATCCCTGCTGCGACCCCGACGGCCTGCTGCCAACTCGACGCCGTGGTACACGTCCCTGTTGCGACCCGACGCTGTGTTGCCCGTCCTTGATGCGACCACGAGGACTTGTTGCCCGTCCCTGCAACAAGATCCTTCTACATCGAAAGGTGAGGACTGTAATCTTTTGGTATGATCTGTGGGCTATTGTGTACATAATGTATGATATGTGGGAGGCTATATGATTAATATGTATGAGCTATGGGTTGTTTGTGTATTATTTTGAAATGAAAGCTATAAGTAATTATAGGTAACATTGGGTAATTTGTGGGCTATTTTGGCATGAACCTACATTTTATTTACATCATGCATGGAGTTAAATGTTTTGCCTTATGCCTTTAGATGGATCAAGATAAGACACCTAAGGCATATTGGGATGCATTGTCCACTACAATATTTTATGATATCTGCAAGGAGCCAAAGCAGAAAGGAAATAGGCCTACCGCTTTCCTTAGTCTGTAGGGGTACAAGAATTTAGGTAGAGAATTTGGTATTAGGACGGGGAAAAACTACACCAAGCCACAATTTAAAATAAATGGGCCGGGATTCAACAAAAGAGTTGTATCAAGCATGGGTGCATTACACTACCAATACTGTGTGAATCAGTTAGCGGGAGATATCATCAAGCCTATTGATCCACAGTTCCCAATAGTGCATGAGAGGCTACGGGATTCTAGATTACACCTCATTTAAATTGAGCAATTGGTGAAATTGATGGGACACACATGCAAGTTATTGTGCCAGCTGCTGATACGGTCAACCATGTTGGTCGCCTTGGATATCCAACACAGAATGTTATGGTTGTTTTATGGATGTTTGTGATTTTGACTTGAGGTTCACCTCCATAGTTGCAGGATGGCCAGGTTCCGTGCACGACACGAGGATATTCAAAGATACCTTGCTTAAGTCTGAAGTAAATTTTCCTCATCCTTCTCCAGGTATTTGTTAGGCTTGTGCACTCTTCTTTACGTGATATTGTTGTCATATCTGCTAGCACTAACTTGTGTTTCATTCAGGAAGATACTATCTAGTTGATTCAGGTTATCCCAATTAAGATGGGTATATTTCACCATATACAGGAACAACGTATCATCTACCTGAATTTAGACTGACTGGACCATCGTCTGGGAAGATAAAAATATTCAACCATGCTGATTCATCTCTTCGGAATGCTATTGAGAGAGCATTCGGGGTTTCAAAGCAGAAATGGTGCATCTTGCATGGTATATCAAGTTATCCAATAGAAAAATAGAGAGAGATTATCATTGCATGTGATGTGGTACCTCATATATATTTGATAAGGAGAACAACTTGCATAATATGCTGATTTTGGTCAATACAGGTCCATGTGTTTTTTACGCCAGACAACCAGTAAGGAGATATAGAGTTAGTTCATGCTATTTCTTCTGCCACATGACAACACGAGAATCAAGCTCGATTGATTTTATTTCAGTTCATGCTGGCTACTACTTTGCGTGGCCACGTCCACCAGAAAAGGGATTAATTTCACCAAGGTTTCAGCCATGGGAGTTGAAGTGCTTGAAGGAAATAGGATGGGGCCCACCCACATGCATGGCCATTAGAGATAACGTGCAAGATAAATACACTAGTTGTTTTTGTTTAGATTTCTTAGTTCCAGTCGGTTTGATTATTTCCTTTTACGTGTGTTCAGGCTATAAAAACCAAGGGCTACGGCCATTGTAAGGTTAGGTTATGTTTTTTAGATTAAACACCATGTGTTGTCTAGGGTAAAATTCCCGTATCGAGTTTCGAGGGAGCTGTCTAAAAACCTCCGTTATTGCCATTTCTCCATTGAAGTTGTTGCCGAGTGTGGTGTCGATTTACTTCTGCGCAATGTTCGTCTGTGTCTGAGATTGCACGATTAGATCTTGTTTCTGGTCGGGTATTTCTGCTATTTATCTTATCAATCGTCGTGAAAGATTGGGCCGAAAACCCTATTGAACCACGTTGATCCTTATTAGCATGTCTAGCACTCTATAACTTTAACCGCGATAGTTAATTGTTTGATCTACAATTCTATCGATATGATAATGATGAGAACTATATGTCTCCGGAGCATGTTAGTTCCACATCAGCGGGCAATGTAGGCAATGCTTTGGAAGGGGATCATGTTAGCATGAATAACACTGGTGACAACATGGTAGATGTTTTGTTCGCAGCAAGGGGAGTTGTCTAGACGTGAGAACATTTCTAGCTCTTTTGGGTTTATGTGGAGAAGTCTTGTAATATATATGTAGACATGTGGAACTTGTTGCTCTTTTGGGTTTATATGAATAATTTTTGTAATATAAATGTCATGACATTCTCGTATTATCTTTAAATATATGCGATATTTTATATTTAATATGAACATGTCAAAATTAACCCTTAAGCATGATAATAATGTTATAAACAATCAGAATTAACTAATTCATGTCAAATTAACAGTTATACAACTTTTTTAAACTTCAGGATTATTTCAAATATTTTATCCTTCATACTAACAACAGCCGTTATTAAAAACACTCCGGCCAAACATCAAATCTCTGCTTCTCACCCTCACACCTTCTTTTTCACAGCTCACTGGCAAGGCGGCAGCCCAAACAAACATGGCCTAGGACCAGTACGCACTGACGCATGACTGCACCAGGGCTCGGGTCGGGTGGATCGTCGTGCTCGCACCCACATCGCCATTTTGCCACCGCGAATCCGCGACCACCAGCAGCTTCGTCGTTCCGTAGCTCAAATCTTATCCCGCTTCACCAACCATGGCCGCGGCCTTCCTCCTCTGCCCCAGGCTCGCGCTGCCCCTGCGCCGAGGATCCCGCCTCCTCGTGTCCTGCTCCGCCTCCGCCTCCTCGTCAGGTGCTGCCTTCGTTCTTGGGTTCCATCAAAGCCCTTTCCCCCCAACAGGAGACGCAGCTGCGTACTGAATGATCCAATGTAATTAACAGATTGTTCGTGCCTCGCAGATGCTGCTGGAGAGGTGGGATTCCAGGGAAAGGTGGGATTCTTGGGCCTCGGGATCATGGGCGCCCCCATGGCATCAAACCTCATCAAGGCTGGGTGATTCCCCCATTTCCTTCCGCCGACAGTTGCTTTCCTTCTTGTTGCTGACAGACAGTTTTACCTTCAGTACCTTATCTTCTTATCTTGGTTTTTTTTTTTTTTTTTGCGAATTTCTTGTCTTGGGGTTGGGACAGAGGGCACACGAAAAAAATTTAAGTACATTTTTCATCGGGATGGATTAGTAGTTTCTCTAGAATTTCGTGGTGATCAACTCTGTGGTTCTATGCTTATGCTTGTACTGTGGTCACGACCCATGGCTGGTGTTTGAGTTATCTCATGGTGATTTGCAGTTATGATGTTACTGTTTGGAACAGGACCGAGAGCAAGTGTGATCCTCTTCTCAGCCTCGGTGCCAAGTATGTCTGATCTCAAATATAACCATCTTTTACTTACGAAATGTATGCCACTTCCAAAACAACTACCTCAGCGATTGCCTTACCTATATTCGTAGTATTCTCAAGTCTCAAGTCTCAAGTCTGAAGCTTGTGGAACGGCCGAAACCACAGCACCTCATTATTGAAACTGGATCATGCTATAAAACTCTGACATGTTCACTATTTAACACAAGTTACATTTTCGCTCTGAGTACCTTATCGTTTTCTACTTTCTTTTGAAAGTATTACGTTTCCCAAATAGTGAACTCCACTCAAAACTGTTGTGACTTTTGGGAATTTGTTGTCAATTGTACTAGTCTATTACAACCCAAGTTGAGACAGTATTGTACTCCTATGTAACAAAGGATGTGTGCAGCACTCCAATTGATGCTCATACAAGAGAATGGCTTCCTACAGGTTTGAATCTTCACCTGCCGGAGTTGCATCATCTTGCGATGTGACCTTTGCGATGCTTGCTGATCCAGAAAGCGCGGTACAACTTTTTTCCTTTCAGAGTTCTTGTCGCCTGTCTTCTATTCATGAAGGCTCAGCGCGATGACTGATCTAATCATGTCTATAAACGGTTTCTTCCACAGGCTGAGGTTGCATGCGGGACCAATGGAGCCGCAGAAGGGATGGCCCCAGGTAAAGGGTAAGTGGTAACCAATTGTGCTGGAGAAAAATGAACAGAAAGCTGAGAGTATATGCAGAACAGCAGAAGTGGAAGTCGATATCACCATGGCTGTCTGTCATAGATATGTTGTCAATGTTCCGCTCATAGTTTCTCTTGCTTGCCTGTCATAGTTATGTTGATGTGTCGACGGTCGACGATGCAACATCTAAGTTAATCGGCAAACATATTACGAGTACCGGGGCATCTTTTCTTGAGGTAGTGTTTGGCCCCTGTTGTTGCGTGTATACTTTTTGTATCGAATTTCTGACTTTCTTGCAGAGTGTGTCACTGGTAATGTAATTTGAGTGCTTGTACTGTTGGTCCTGTGCTCACTTGATGACTTTTCAGTAGGCTCCAGTTTCAGGCTCGAAAAAACCAGCGGAAGATGGACTGCTGATCTTTCTTACCGCAGGTAAAATATCTGTCACCATGCTTGATAGTTAAGAACATGTAGCTGGTGAAACCCTTTTGGATCTCATTACCTGATAAACTGTCAATGTCGTCTCCCAAGGTGATGAATCCTTGTACAAGAGAGTGGCACCCCTACTTGATGTCATGGGCAAGGTTAACATCTCTCGTCAGAAATTAGCACTTGAATTTGGTACCTCATGCTGATCAGGCTATGTGCTTACGTTTCCTTACTCTGAAACCAGTCAAGATTTTATCTTGGGGATGTCGGGAACGGCGCAACAATGAAGCTCGTGGTTAATATGGTCATGGGGAGGTAAGATGAAACCTCATTTTATCTGAAATCATATTTGCTGTGTCGTATGGAGATTATCAAAACTTTGGATCCCCTTCTTTTTCACCTGATCCCTGTGGTGAAACACTGCAGCATGATGGTCTCCTTTGCAGAAGGGCTACTCCTTAGTGAAAAAGTTGGGTTAGACCCGAATACCGTCGTCGAGGTAGCTCTACTGAAACAAAAAGAAGAAAGCCTGAAATGCCCTAACAAGAAATCTAACCCAGGATGCTCTTTTCCTCCAACAGGTTATTTCTCAAGGCGCTATCAATGCCCCCATGTTCTCCCTGAAGGGCCCTTCCATGGTTAAAGCTGCATACCCTACGGCATTTCCCCTGAAACATCAGCAGAAGGTAGCGCCTGCTCGCTTCACACGTTCGGTGTATACAGCACTGAAACAGACATTGCCATTTTTGCACCTCGACTGATTCTGGCTCTGAGGAAAAAACTTTGCTCATGCGTGACAGGATCTGAGGCTGGCGCTGGCCCTGGCAGAATCGGTGTCGCAGTCCATTCCTACAGCTGCCGCTGCGAATGAGCTGTACAAGGTTGCGAAATCGCTCGGCCTCGCTGACCATGACTTCTCAGCGGTCATTGAGGCGCTCAAGGCGAAAGTGCAGAGCTCGCAGCAGTAGAGATTGTTGGTTCAGCTGGCCAAGTTTAACTGTGGCATTTTTGTTTATTTCCCAATCTTGTTCAGACAGTTTGTGCCTGTCTTACAGGCAGAATTTATACATGAATATAAAATGAGTGGGGCGAATGGAATGAATATCTCTTTGAGCAACCTGTGCCTGAAGGGGCGAAGGTTTGGTTACAGGAGTCAGTGGTCAGAAATGGTAAAGATAACCAAGGAAATTAATGGTCCAAGCTAACTAGCTGACCTTCACCTTTTGGAACGGTGAGCAAATCGTCAAATTTTCGTTCTTGTTCTGTACGTAAATACTGTATGTCTCTTGAAGCTCTGATTTATATAGACCAAGTTTGCATTGTAAGCAAGACTCACTGACATCACAAAGAACGCGCTACCTGTGGAGGGAGGGAAGGCAGACCATGAGGGTGAGGAGGTCGGAGCCGGTGCTCGTGCACGCTGCTGCCCCGGCCGCTGCCGACGAAGAAGAGTACTACTACCTCTCCAACCTCGACCAGAATGTGGCCGTGCTCATGAAGACCGTTCACGTCTTCAGCCCGTCCGTCGAGAGGCCCGCAGGCGACGACGCGGCCGCGTCGATCATGGCCGCCCTTGGCAGGGTGCTCGTGCACTACTATCCGTTCGAGGGCAGCCTGGTCGTCAGCGCCGACGATGGGAGGCTCTCCGTGCGCAACGACCGCCGCGGCGTGCCGTTCGTGGTGGCGGACGCCGACTGCGAGCTCGAGGAGATCGGGGACGTCGTCAAAGCGCCCGACGCCGCGGTTCAGGCGCAGCTCGTGTTCGTCGTCCGTGGTAGCTCGGAGGAGAAGGCGCCTCTGCTGACCGTGCAGCTCACCAGGTTCAGGTGCGGCGGCTTCGTGCTCGGGCTCGCCATGAACCACTGCCTGGCGGATGGCGTCGCCGCGGCGGAGTTCCTCCGCTCCTGGGCCGAGACGGCCCGCGGCGTGCCCCTCTCCGCGCCACCTTTCCTCGACCGCACCGTGCTGCGCGCCAGGACGAGCCCCACGGTCGCCTTCCCGCACGAGGAGTTCGCCGAGATGGAGGACGTGTCCGACCTCGCCGACCTCCGCGACGAACCGCGCGTGCACCGGGCCTTCACCATCGACGCCGCCAGGCTCGCGCGGCTGAAGCGGCAGACCGCCGCGCGCTCGACCTTTGTCGCGCTGACGGCGTTCGTCTGGCGAGCGACCGCCCGCGCCATGAGGATGCGGCCAGAGCAGAGGAGCAGGCTCATGTTTGCCGTCGACGTCAGGCAGCGCGTCGACCCGCCGCTGCCCCGTGGCTTCTGCGGGAACGCCGTCGTCTTCGCTTGCTGCGTGTCGGCCGCTGGCGACCTCCTCGCCGCGCCGGTGTCCGAGGCGGCAAGGTCGGTCCAGGACGCCATCGGGCGCACGGACGACGCGTTCGTCCGTTCCGCCATCGACCACATCGAGGTCGCCAGGGCACGGGCGCCGTCGATGACGGCGACGACGCTGGTGACGGCGTGGAACCGTCTGGGGTTCCACACGGCGGACTTCGGGTGGGGCGAGGCGGCGCAGTGTGGCCCAGCGGAGCTGCCGCGCGGGGAGGTGGTCATGTTTATGCGCGACGCGCGGGACGGCAGCATGGTGGTGTTGCTTGGCCTGCCGCAATCCTGCATGGAAGCATTCCAAGATATGGTACATCTGCTCTGAAGAGTGGTGTTGTTAACCACTCTTGTTTGTAACAAATCACAACGCACCAGTATATGTGATAAGGGTTGCCCGATCTTCTCAGTAAGCGAGGTCGATGGTGATAAACACACGATGAATATAGCGGATGAATACGATGATAAGTGGATGATAACTTGTATGACGTCGACGAAGTCTCTCGATTGATTCCTGTCGCCAATGCAACAGCTCTCAACCCTGCAAGATATTCGCAACTCCACACACTTGCGTACGTAGCCGCCGACCACGAAGCGGTAAATTGCAATCTTCTAATCCTCAATGGAACAGCAGATCACACAAACTTTCAGTAGCATAAAACTCCAGATCGAAACGAATTGGAGACTGGGGTATCAATAGTTTTGCATAGCAAACAATTATGAACTAGAGTTTATTTTAAACGTGGTCTAAAACCTAATTTGGGGGCGTCCCTGGGGCTTATATAGGCGTCCAGGACGACCAGGGGTCGAAATAGTTCGATACAAACCGACCTGAAACAAGTTCGGCCAAAACTGCGTCAAAAACGGACAAGGCCGGCAGTGCCGGGGTGGCTGGCAGTGCCGGGGTGTCACGGCCGGCAATGCCGGGGTGCTCTGGCCGGCAGTGCTGCCCTTGCAGGGCCGGCAGTGCCGCCCCTCCTTGGCTGGCAGTGCTGGTGGCATACTCATTGGAAAGCCCTTGAAATTATCTTTCCAACGAGTGCTCATTTGCTTGATTCGGAGTTCGTATCAAGAAACGACGTCTGTTTCAAAATCATCACTTTTGTATGTCCAAACCGAATGAGAACTGTTTTTGAATTCATCTTGTTTTGTGCATGCCTCCCTCTCCTCCCTCACGCATCTCTGGAATGTCTTCACGTCCAACACCATGTCTGCTCATCTCCTCCTCGTGCGATGCTTGCTCCCTCCTCATACATGATCATACATAAGTAAAATAACTTAGGTAGTATAAAGTTCTCATCAATCCAAGTATCGTTTAGGAGCAAATTCACTTGTTGCTTAAGTAGCTTCGTGATACGTCTCAAACGTATCTATAATTTCTTATGTTCCATGCTACTTTTATGATGATACTCACATGTTTTATACACACTTTATGTCATTATTATGCATTTTCCGGAACTAACCTATTAACAGGATGCCGAAGTGCCAGTTCCTGTTTTCTGCTGTTTTTGGTTTCAGAAATCCTACAAAGGAAATATTCTCGGAATTGGACGAAATCAACGCCCATGGTCTTATATTTCACGGAAGCTTCCAGAGAGCCAGAGAGGGACCAGAGGGGAGCCCTGGGGGCCCCACCCCACCTGGCGGCGCAGCCAAGGGGGGGCGCCCCCCCTATGGTCTGGCTGCCCCAGGACTCCTCCGAGGCTGCCCTTCCGCCTATATAAAGTCTCCGTCGCGAAAACCCTATCACAATAAGCCACGATACGAGAAAAGTTCCAGAGCCGCCGCCATCGCGAAGCCAAGATTCGGGGGACAGGAGTCTCTGTTCCGGCACGCCGCCGGGACGGGGAAGTGCCCCCGGAAGGCATCTCCATCGACACCACCGCCATCTTCATCGCCGCTGTTGTCTCCTATGATGAGGAGGGAGTAGTTCTCCCCCGAGGCTAAGGGCTGTACCGTAGCTATGTGGTTCATCTCTCTCTCCCATGTGATCTTTATGTGATCATGAGCTTTGTGATCTAGTTGAATATCATCTATGTGCTACTTTAGTGATGTTATTAAAGTATTCTATTCCTCCTCCATGATGTAATGTTGACAGTGTGTGCATCATGTAGTACTTGGTATAAGTTATGATTGTAATCTCTTGTAGATTATGAAGTTAACTATTACTATGATAGTATTGATGCGATCTATTCCCCCTTTCATAGCCTGACGGTGACGGTGTGCATGCTATGTTAGTACTCGGTCTAAATTGCAATGGTCTATCATGCACTCTAAAGGTTACTTGAATATGAACTCCGAATGTTGTGGAGCTTGTTAACTCCGGCTTGAGGGAGCTCTTGTAGCCCTACACAATGAATGGTGTTTGTTATCCAACAAGAGAGTGTAGAGTAGTTTCAGTTATGTGATCAATGTTGAGAGTGTCCACTAGTGAAAGTATGATCCCTAGGCCTTGTTTCCGAATATCGAAACCCCGTTTATTTACTGTTCTGTTGCATGTTTACTCGCTGCCATATTTTCTTCAGATTGTTATTACCGCTCATATACATCCATATTACTTGTATTTCACAATCTTTTCGCCGAACTACTGCACCTATACATCTGACAAGTGTATTGGGTGTGTTGGGGACACAAGAGACTTCTTGTATCGTGATTGCAGGGTTGCTTGAGAGGGATATCTTTGACCTCTTCCTCCCCGAGTTCGATAAACCTTGGGTGATTCACTTAAGGGAAACTTGCTGCTGTTCTACAAACCTCCGCTCTTGGAGGCCCAACACTGTCTACAGAAATAGAAGCGTGCGTAGACATCAAGCTATTTTCTCGCGCCGTTGCCGGGGAGGTAAGGTAAAAGGTATTCACATCCTCCGACTACTAAGCTATTTCCTAGCATTGTTGCCGGTGTGTGAGTGCTCGAAGCTATTTCCTTGAGATCCTGCAATTGCATCTTTTTGTTTCTTGTTTTTATTTTCACTAGTTAGGCTTAATGGAAAACAACAAAAATATTAGAGATCTTTATAGTATTTATCTTGAGTTAGGACATGAGGTGTTTGAAGAGAAAATTAAAAAACCTATGGAACTTTATATGCATGATAATGCCAATGTTATTAGTATAAATGCTTTGAACACCATTGTTGCTAATGCTATGGAAGAATTTAAGCTTGGGGAAGCTGGTTTTGATGAGCATGATATTTTTAGTCCCCCAAGCATGGAGGAGAAAATTTACTTTGACGATACTTTGCCTCCCATTTATGATGATTATAATGATAGTGGTATTTTGGTGCCGCCTACTATGGAGGATAAAGTTTATTATGATTATACTATGCCTCCTATATTTGATGATGAGAATAATGATAGCTACTTTGTTGAATTTGCTCCCACTACAATTAATAAGAATGACTATGCTTATGTTCGGAGTAGTAATTATTTTATGCATGAGACTCATGATAAGAATGCTTTATGTGATAGTTATATTGTTGAGTTTGTTCATGATGCTACTGGAAATTATTATGAGAGAGGAAAATATGGTTGTAGAAATTTTCATGGTACTTAAACACCTCTCTATATGCTGAAAATTTTGAAGTTACTTGTGTTTTATCTTCCAATGCTTGTCACTTTGTTCTACATGAATTTATTTGTGTACAAGACTCCTTTTCATAGGAAGTGGGTTAGACTTAAAAGTGTTTCTTACTTGGTTTTGATGCCCTTTTTGCTTCAACTCTTATTCCATGTGGGCATCATTAAAATTGTTGAGCCCATCTTAACGGCTATAAAGAAAGCACTTCTTGGGAGATAACCCATGCTTTTATTTTGCTACTGTTTTGTTGAGTCTTGGAATTTGTTACTACTGTAGCAATCTCTCCTTATCTTTATTTTATTGCATTGTTGTGCCAAGTAAAGTCTTCGATAGTAAGGTTGATACTAGATTTGGATTACTGCGCAGAAACAGATTTCTTGCTGTCACGAAATTTAGCAGCCCCGTCTGTAGGTAACTCAGAAAAATCTGCCAATTTACGTGCGTGATCCTCAGATATGTACGCAACTTTCATTCAATTTGAGCTTTTTCATCTGAGCAAGTTAAGTTCCCCAGAAAAATTCGTCTTTACGGACTGTTCTGTTTTGCCAGATTCTGCCTTTTATTTTGCATTGCCTCTTTTGCTATGTTGGATGGATTTCTTTGTTCCATTAACTTTCAGTAGCTTTGTGCAATGTCCAGAAGTGTTAAGAATGATTATGTCACCTCTGAATATGTGAATTTTTGATTATGCACTAACCCTCTAATGAGTTTGTTTTGAGTTTGGTGTGGAGGAAGTTTTCAAGGATCAAGAGAGGAGGATGATACAATATGATCAAGAAGAGTGAAAAGTCTAAGCTTGGGGATGCCCCCGTGGTTCATCCCTGCATATTTCAAGAAGACTCAAACATCTAAGCTTGGGGATGCCCAAGACATCCCCTTCTTCATCGACAACTTATCAGGTCACTTCTAGTGAAACTATATTTTTATTCCATCACATCTTATGTGCTTTACTTGGAGCGTATGTGTGCTTTTATTTTCGTTTTGTTATTTTCATTCTCTGAATAAATTCATGCTTGTGTGGGAGAGAGGCACGCTCCACTTTTTCATATGAACACTGGTGTTCTTAGCTTTACTTTTAATGTTCATGGCGAAGGTTGAAACTGCTTCGTTCGTTGTTATATGGTTGAAAACAGAAAATGCTTCATGTGGTAATTGGTATATTGTCTTGAATAATTTGATACTTGGCAATTGTTGTGCTCAAATAGATCATGTTTAAGCTCTTGCATCATGTACTTTGTACCTATTAATGAAGAACTACCATAGAGCTTGTTGAAATTTGGTTTGCATGATTGGTCTCTCTAAAAGTCTAGATATTTTCTGATAAGGTGTTTGAACAACAAGGAGACAGCGTAGAGTCTTATAATGCTTGCAATATGTTCTTATGTAAGTTTTGCTGTACCGGTTTATACTTGAGTTTGCTTCAAACAACCTTGCTAGCCTAAGCCTTGTATTGAGAGGAATTCTTCTCGTGCATCCAAATCCTTGAGCCAAAAACTATGACATTTGTGTCCACCATACCTACCTACTACATGGTATTTCTCTGCCATTCCAAAGTAAATTACTTGAGTGCTACCTTTAAAATTCCATTCTTTGTCTTTGCAATATATAGCTCATGGGAAAATAGCCTTAAAAACTATTGTGGTATTGAATATGTAGCCTATGTATCTTATTTCTTATAAGTTGCTTGTTGCGCGGTAACCATGTTTCTGGGGACGCCATTGATACGTCTCCGACGTATCGATAATTTCTTATGTTCTATGCCATATTATTGATGATACCTACATGTTTTATGCACACTTTATGTCATATTCGTGCATTTTCTGGAACTAACCTATTAACAAGATGCCGAAGTGCCGGTTGTTGTTTTCTGCTGTTTTTGGTTTCGGAAATCCTAGTAACGAAATATTCTCGAATCGGACGAAATCAAGACCCGTGGTCCTATTTTTCCCGGAGCCTTCCAGAACACTCGAGAGCCGCCAGAGGGAATCCCTGGGGGCCCCACACCACACCCTGGCGCGGCCAGAGGGGGGGCCCCGCCGCCCTATGGTGTGGGCCCCCCAGGCCCCCTCCGAGGCTGCCCTTCCGCCTATTCAAAGCCTCCGTCGAGAAAACCCTGATACGAAAAACGACGATACGGAAAACCTTCCAGAGCCGCCGCCATCGCGAAGCCAAGATCTGGGGGACAGGATTCTCTGTTCCGGCACCCTGCCGGAGCGGGGAAGTGCCCCCGGAAGGCTTCTCCATCGACACCGCTGCCATCTCCACCGCCATCTTCATCACCGCCGCTGCTCCCATGAGGAGGGAGTAGTTCTCCATCGAGGCTCGGGCCAGTACCGGTAGCTATGTGGTTCATCTCTCTCCTATGTGCTTCAATACAATAATCTCATGAGCTGCCTTACATGATTGAGATTCATATGATGATGCTTGTAATCTAGATGTCATTATGCTAGTCAAGAGAGTTTTACTTATGTGATCTCCGGAGACTCCTTGTCCCACGTGTGTAAAGGTGACAGTGTGTGCACCGTGTGGGTCTCTTAGGCTATATTTCACGAATACTTACTCACTGTTATGAATGGCGTAGTGAAGTGCTTATTTATATCTCTTTATGATTGCAATGTGTTTTGTATCACTACTATTCTATGTGCTACTCTAGTGATGTTATTAAAGTAGTTTATTCCTCCCGCACGGTGTAATGGTGACAAGTGTGTGCATCCGTGTTAGTACTTGGCGTATGCTATGATCATGATCTCTTGTAGATTGTGAAGTTAACTATTGCTATGATAGTATTGATGTGATCTATTCCTCCTACATAGTGTGAAGGTGACGAGTGTGCATGCTCGTGTTAGTACTTGGTTTAGTCGTGTTGATCTTTCTTGCACTCTAAGGTTATTTAAATATGAACATTGAATTGTGGAGCTTGTTAACTCCGGCATTGAGGGTTCGTGTAATCCTACGCAATGTGTTCATCATCCAACAAGAGAGTGTAGAGTATGCATTTATCTATTCTGTTATGTGATCAATGTTGAGAGTGTCCACTAGTGAAAGTGTAATCCCTAGGCCTTGTTCCTAAATATCGCTATCGCTCGCTTGTTTACTCGTTTTACTCGCGTTACTACTGCTGCATTACTACCGCTTGTTTATCGTCCCGGGCAAAGCACTTTTCCGGTGCCGTTGCTACTACTTATTCATACCACCTGTATTTCACTATCTCTTCGCCGAACTAGTGCACCTATTAGGTGTGTTGGGGACACAAGAGACTTCTTGCTTTGTGGTTGCAGGGTTGCATGAGAGGGATATCTTTGACCTCTTCCTCCCAGAGATCGATAAACCTTGGGTAATCCACTTAAGGGAAACTTGCTGCTGTTCTACAAACCTCTCGCTCTTGGAGGCCCAACACTGTCTACAAGAATAGAAGCTCCCGTAGACATCAAGCACTTTTCCGGCGCCGTTGCCGGGGAGGAAAGGTAAAAGGCACTCATACTCCGGTCTCGGTAAAGTACTTTTCCGGCGCCGTTGTGTGTGTGCTCGAAGCTATTTCCTTTAGATCCTGCAATTGCATCTTTTTGTTTCTTGTTTACACTAGTTTGGCATAATGGACAACAATGAGCTTCTTATTCTATTTCCTGATTTAAGACATGGATGGTTTGATGCGAAAATTAAAAAACCTATGAAATCTTATTTGCATGCCGGTAGTAATATTAGTATGAACGCTTTGAACACCATTGTTGATAATAATATAGAAAGTTCTAAGCTTGGGGAAGCTGGTTTTCATGATCTTTTTAGTCCCCCAAGCATTGAGGAGAAAATTTTCTTTGATGATACTTTGCCTCCTATTTATGATGATTATGATGATAGTGGTCTTTTGGTGCCACCTACTATGGAGAGTAAATTTTGTTGTGATTATACTATGCCTTCTACACTCGATGAGAATAATAATGATAGCTACTTTGTTGAATTTGCTCCCAGTACAACTAATAAAATTGATTATGCTTATGTGGAGAGTAATAATTTTATGCATGAGACTCATGATAAGAATGCTTTATGTGATAGTTATATTGTTGAGTTTGCTCATGTTGCTACTGAAAGTTATTATGAGAGGGGAAAATATGGTTGTAGAAATTTTCATGTTACTAAAATGCCTCTCTATGTGCTGAAATTTTTGAAGCTACACTTGTTTTATCTTCCTATGCTTGTTACTTTGTTCCTCATGAACTTGTTTATTTACAAGATTCCTATGCATAGGAAGCATGTTAGACTTAAATATGTTTTGGATTTGCTTCTTGATGCTCTCTTTTGCTTCAACTACTATTTCTTGCGAGTGCATCATTAAAACTCGCTGAGCCCATCTTAATGGCTATAAAGAAAGAACTTCTTGGGAGATAACCCATGTGTTATTTTGCTACAGTACTTTGTTTTATATTTGTGTCTTGGAAGTTGTTTACTACTGTAGCAACCTCTCCTTATCTTAGTTTTGTGTTTTGTTGTGCCAAGTAAAGTCTTTGATAGTAAAGTAAGTACTAGATTTGGATTACTGCGCAGTTACAGATTTCTTTGCTGTCACGAATCTGGGTCTACCTCCCTGTAGGTAGCTCAGAAAATTAAGCCAATTTACGTGCATGATCCTCAGATATGTACGCAACTTTCATTCAATTTGAGCATTTTCATTTGAGCAAGTCTGGTGGCCTAATAAAATCCATCTTTACGGACTGTTCTGTTTTGACAGATTCTGCCTTTTATTTTGCATTGCCTCTTTTGCTATGTTGGATGAATTTCTTTGATCCATTAATGTCCAGTAGCTTTATGCAATGTCCAGAAGTGTTAAGAATGATTGTGCCACCTCTGAACATGTGAATTTTTATTGTGCACTAACCCTCTAATGAGTTGTTTCGAGTTTGGTGTGGAGGAAGTTTTCAAGGATCAAGAGAGGAGTATGATGCAATATGATCAAGGAGAGTGAAAGCTCTAAGCTTGGGGATGCCCCGGTGGTTCACCCCTGCATATTCTAAGAAAACTCAAGCGTCTAAGCTTGGGGATGCCCAAGGCATCCCCTTCTTCATCGACAACATTATCGGGTTCCTCCCCGAAACTATATTTTTATTCCGTCACATCTTATGCACTTTGCTTGGAGCGTCGGTTTATTTTTGTTTTTGTTTTGTTTGAATAAAATGGATCCTAGAATTCACTTTGTGGGAGAGAGACACGCTCCGCTGTAGCATATGGACAAGTATGTCCTTAGGCTCTACTCATAGTATTCATGGCGAAGTTTCTTCTTCGTTAAATTGTTATATGGTTGGAATTGGAAAATACTACATGTAGTAATTCTAAAATGTCTTGGATAATTTGATACTTGGCAATTGTTGTGCTCATGTTTAAGCTCTTGCATCATATACTTTGCACCCATTAATGAATAAACACTTAGAGCTTGCTAATTTGGTTTGCATATTTGGTTTCTCTAGAGTCTAGATAACATCTAGTATTGAGTTTTGAACAACAAGGAAGACGGTGTAGAGTCTTATAATGTTTACAATATGTCTTTTATGTGAGTTTTGCTGTACCGTTCATCCTTGTGTTTGTTTCAAATAACCTTGCTAGCCTAAACCTTGTATCGAGAGGGAATACTTCTCATGCATCCAAAATACTTGAGCCAACCACTATGCCATTTGTGTCCACCATACCTACCTACTACATGGTATTCATCCGCCATTCCAAAGTAAATTGCTTGAGTGCTACCTTTAAAATTCCATCATTCACCTTTGCAATATATAGCTCATGGGACAAATAGCTTAAAAACTATTGTGGTATTGAATATGTACGTATGCACTTTATCTCTTATTAAGTTGCTTGTTGTGCGATAACCATGCTTTGGGGACGCCATCAACTATTCTTTGTTGAATATCATGTGAGTTGCTATGCATGTCCGTCTTGTCTGAAGTAAGAGAGATCTACCACCTTAATGGTTGGAGCATGCATATGGTTAGAGAAGAACATTGGGCCGCTAACTAAAGCCATGAATCATGGTGGAAGTTTCAGTTTTGGACATATATCCTCAATCTCATATGAGAATAATAATTGTTGCCACATGCTTATGCATTAAAGAGGAGTCCATTATCTGTTGTCCATGTTGTCCCGGTATGGATGTCTAAGTTGAGAATAATCAAAAGCGAGAAATCCAAAATGCGAGCTTTCTCCTTAGACCTTTGTACAGGCGACATGGAGGTACCCCATTGTGACACTTGGTTAAAACATGTGCATTGCAAAGATCCGGTAGTCCAAGCTAATTAGGACAAGGTGCGGGGCACTATTAGTATACTATGCATGAGGCTTGCAACTTGTAAGATATAATTTACATAACTCATATGCTTTATTACTACCGTTGACAAAATTGTTTCATGTTTTCAAAATAAAAGCTCTAGCACAAATATAGCAATCGATGCTTTCCTCTTTGAAGGACCATTCTTTTTACTTTTATGTTGAGTCAGTTCACCTATCTCTCTCCACCTCAAGAAGCAAACACTTGTGTGAACTGTGCATTGATTCATACATACTTGCATATTGTACTTGTTATATTACTCTATGTTGACAATTATCCATGAGATATACATGTTACAAGTTGAAAGCAACCGCTGAAACTTAATCTTCCTTTGTGTTGCTTCAATACCTTTACTTTGATTTATTGCTTTATGAGTTAACTCTTATGTAAGACTTATTGACACTTGTCTTGAAGTACTATTCATGAAAAGTCTTTTCTTTATGATTCACTTGTTTACTCATGTCATTACCATTGTTTTGATCGCTGCATCCACTACATATGTTTACAAATAGTATGATCAAGGTTATGATGGCATGTCACTTCAGAAATTATCTTTGTTATCGTTTTACTCGCTCGGGACGAGCAGTAACTAAGCTTGGGGATGCTTGATACGTCTCCGACGTATCGATAATTTCTTATGTTCTATGCCATATTATTGATGATACCTACATGTTTTATGCACACTTTATGTCATATTCGTGCATTTTCCGGAACTAACCTATTAACAAGATGCCGAAGTGCCGCTTGTCGTTTTCTGCTGTTTTTGGTTTCGTAAATCCTAGTAACGAAATATTCTCGGAATCGGACGAAATCAAGACCCAGGGTCCTATTTTTCCCGGAGCCTTCCAGAACACTCGAGAGCCGCCAGAGGGAAGCCCTGGGGACCCCACACCACACCCTGGCGCGGCCAGAGGGGGGGCCTCGCCGCCCTATGGTGTGGGCCCCCCAGGCCCCCTCCGAGGCTGCCCTTCCGCCTATTCAAAGCCTCCGTCGAGAAAACCCTGATACGAAAAACGACGATACGGAAAACCTTCCGCAGCCGCCGCCATCGCGAAGCCAAGATCCGGGGGACAGGAGTCTCTCGTTCCGCACCCCGCCGGAGCGGGGAAGTGCCCCGGAAGGCTTCTCCATCGACACCGCTGCCATCTCCACCGCCATCTTCATCACCGCTGCTTCTCCCATGAGGAGGGAGTAGTTCTCCATCGAGGCTCGGGGCTGTACCGGTAGCTATGTGGTTCATCTCTCTCCTATGTGCTTCAATACAATAATCTCATGAGCTGTCTTACATGATTGAGATTCATATGATGATGCTTGTAATCTAGATGTCATTATGCTAGTCAAGAGATTTTTACTTATGTGATCTCCGGAGACTCCTTGTCCCACGTGTGTAAAGGTGACAGTGTGTGCACCGTGTGGGTCTCTTAGGCTATATTTCACAGAATACTTACTCACTGTTATGAATGGCGTAGTGAAGTGCTTATTTATATCTCTTTATGATTGCAATGTGTTTTGTATCACTACTATTCTATGTGCTACTCTAGTGATGTTATTAAAGTAGTTTATTCCTCCCGCACGGTGTAATGGTGACAAGTGTGTGCATCCGTGTTAGTACTTGGCGTATGCTATGATCATGATCTCTTGTAGATTGTGAAGTTAACTATTGCTATGATAGTATTGATGTGATCTATTCCTCCTACATAGTGTGAAGGTGACAAAGTGTGCATGCTGTGTTAGTACTTGGTTTAGTCGTGTTGATCTTTCTTGCACTCTAAGGTTATTTAAATATGAACATTGAATTGTGGAGCTTGTTAACTCCGGCATTGAGGGTTCGTGTAATCCTACGCAATGTGTTCATCATCCAACAAGAGAGTGTAGAGTATGCATTTATCTATTCTCGTTATGTGATCAATGTTGAGAGTGTCCACTAGTGAAAGTGTAATCCCTAGGCCTTGTTCCTAAATATCGCTATCGCTGCTTGTTTACTCGTTTTACTCGCGTTACTACCGCTGCATTACTATCGCTTGTTTATCGTCCCGGGCAAAGCACTTTTCCGGTGCTGTTGCTACTACTTGTTCATACCACCCGTATTTCACTATCTCTTCGCCGAACTAGTGCACCTATTAGGTGTGTTGGGGACACAAGAGACTTCTTGCTTTGTGGTTGCAGGGTTGCATGAGAGGGATATCTTTGACCTCTTCCTCCCTGAGATCGATAAACCTTGGGTAATCCACTTAAGGGAAACTTGCTGCTGTTCTACAAACCTCTGCTCTTGGAGGCCCAACACTGTCTACAAGAATAGAAGCTCCCATAGACATCAGCCATCAACTATTACACCTTTGTTGAATATCATGTGAGTTGCTATGCATGTTCGTCTTGTCTGAAGTAAGGGTGATTTATCATGATCAAATGGTTTGAGTATGCATATTGTTAGAGAAGAACATTGGGCCGCTAACTAAAGTCATGAATCATGGTGGAAGTTTCAGTTTGGACATTAATCCTCAATCTCTTATGAGAATATTATTCGTTGTTGAATGCTTATGCATTAAAGAGGAGTCCATTATCTGTTTTCTATGTTGTCCCGGTATGGATGTCCCAAGTTGAGATTTATCAAAAACGAGAAATCAAATGCGATCTATCTCCTTGGACCTTTGTACAGGTGACATAGAGGTACCCCTTTGTGACACTTGGTTGAAACATATGTTATGCAATGATAATTCATGTAAATCCAAGCTAATTAGGACAAGGTGCGAGCACCATTGGTAATCTATGCATGAGGCTTGCAACTTATAGGATGTCTTATGCATAACACATATGATTTATTACTACCGTTGACAAAATTGTTTCTTGTTTTCAAAATAAAAGCTCTAGCACAAATATAACAATCCATGCTTCCCTCTTCGAAGGGTCATTCTTCTACTTTTATGTTGAGTCAGTTTACCTACTTCTTTCTATCTTAGAAGCAAACACTTGTGTTAACTGTGCATTGATTCCTACATACTTGCTTATTTGCATTCATCATATTACTTTGTGTTGACAATTATCCATGATATATACATGTTACAAGTTGAAAGCAATTGCTGAAACTTAAATCTTCCTCTGTGTTGTTTCAATGCCTTTACTTTGAATTTATTGCTTTATGAGTTAACTCTTATGCAAGACTTATTGATGCTTGTCTTGACAGTACTATTCATGAAGAGTCTTTGCTATATGATTCAGTTATTTATTCATTGTCTTTACCATTGATTCGAATCACTGCATTCATCTCATATGCTTTACAATAGTATTGATCAAGATTATGATAGCATGTCACTTCAGAAATTCTCCTTGTTATCGTTTACCTACTCGAGGGCGAGTAGGAACTAAGCTTGGGGATGCTTGATACGTCTCAAACGTATCTATAATTTCTTATGTTCCATGCTACTTTTATGATGATACTCACATGTTTTATACACACTTTATGTCATTATTATGCATTTTCCGGAACTAACCTATTAACAAGATGCCGAAGTGCCGGCTCCGTTTTCTCGCTGTTTTTGGTTTCAGAAATCCTACAAAGGAAATATTCTCGGAATTGGACGAAATCAACGCCCAGGGTCTTATATTTCACGGAAGCTTCCAGAGAGCCAGAGAGGGACCAGAGGGGAGCCCTGGGGGCCCCACCCCACCTGGCGGCGCGGCCAAGGGGGGGCGCCCCCCTATGGTCTGGCTGCCCCAGGACTCCTCCGAGGCTGCCCTTCCGCCTATATAAAGTCTCCGTCGCGAAAACCCTATCACAATAAGCCACGATACGAGAAAAGTTCCAGAGCCACCGCCCTCGCGAAGCCAAGATTCGGGGGACAAAAGTCTCTGTTCCGGCACACCGTCGGGACGGGGAAGTGCCCCCGGAAGGCATCTCCATCGACACCACCGCCATCTTCATCGCCGCTGCTGTCTCCTATGATGAGGAGGGAGTAGTTCTCCCCCGAGGCTAAGGGCAGTACCGTAGCTATGTGGTTCATCTCTCTCTCCCATGTGATCTTTATGTGATCATGAGCTTTGTGATCTAGTTGAATATCATGTATGTGCTACTCTAGTGATGTTATTAAAGTAGTCTATTCCTCCTCCATGATGTAATGTTGACAGTGTGTGCATCATGTAGTACTTGGTATAAGTTATGATTGTAATCTCTTGTAGATTATGAAGTTAACTATTACTATGATAGTATTGATGTGATCTATTCCCCCTTCATAGCTCCGACGGTGACGGTGTGCATGCTATGTTAGTACTCGGTCTAAATTGCAATGGTCTATCATGCACTCTAAAGGTTACTTAAATATGAACTCTGAATGTTGTGGAGCTTGTTAACTCCGGCTTGAGGGAGCTCTTGTAGCCCTACACAATGAATGGTGTTTGTTATCCAACAAGAGAGTGTAGAGTAGTTTCAGTTATGTGATCAATGTTGAGAGTGTTCACTAGTGAAAGTATGATCCCTAGGCCTTGTTTCCGAATATCGAAACCCCGTTTATTTACTGTTCTGTTGCATGTTTACTCGCTGCCATATTTTATTCAGATTGTTATTACCGCTCATATACATCCATATTACTTGTATTTCATAATCTCTTCGCCGAACTAGTGCACCTATACATCTGACAAGTGTATTGGGTGTGTTGGGGACACAAGAGACTTCTTGTATCGTGATTGCAGGGTTGCTTGAGAGGGATATCGTTGACCTCTTCCTCCCTGAGTTCGATAAACCTTGGGTGATTCACTTAAGGGAAACTTGCTGCTGTTCTACAAACCTCTGCTCTTGGAGGCCCAACACTGTCTACAGGAATAGAAGCGTGCGTAGACATCACTTCGCACGAGCCCTTGTAATGGGTCCAATCCTAACTTCATCGGACTTGAGCTTCGCAGCAACATTGTCTTCATCTTGCAATGACGGAGGTAGTAGTTCGGTAGGGATGTCCTCATCATCTTCCCCCCCTTCAAAAGGCGTCGACCTCGACGCTCCAAGGTCTTCTCCGTCATACGGTGTCAAATCAGCAACACTGAAAGAATTACTGACACTAAACTCGTCAGTTGGAAGATCTATAGAGTATGCATTATCATTGATCTTTGCAAGCACTTTGTAAGGACTAGAACCACGAGGAAGCAACTTGGACTTTCGTAGCTTCGAAAACCTATCCTTGCGAAAATGAACCCAGACCATATCACCAGGCTTGAACAACATCTCCTTGCGCTTCTTGTTCACCCTTGCAGCATTGTTCTTGTCTTTCTTCTCGATCAACTCTTTAGTCTTCACATGTATCTTCCGTACAAAATCTGCCCTCTTTGATGCCTCCATATTGACTCTCTCATGTATGGGTAGAGGCAACAAGTCAAGTGGAGTAATGGTTTGAAACCGTACACCACCTCAAACGGACACAGCTCTGTGGTAGAATGTACCGCCCTATTGTAAGCAAACTCCACATGCGGCAAACAATCTTCCCACTCCTTCAAGTTCTTCTTGATCATGGATCGCAATAGTTGTGATAAGGTTCTATTCACCACCTCAGTTTGACCATCAGTTTGGGGATGACAAGTAGTGCTGAAAAGTAGCTTTGTCCCTAGCTTTCCCCAAAGTGTCTTCCAGAAGTAGCTCATAAACTTCACGTCACGATCAGAAACAATAGTCTTCGGGACTCCATGTAGACGTACAATCTCCCTGAAAAACAGGTTAGCAATATGTGATGCATCGTCGCTCTTGTGGCAGGCAATAAAATGTGATATCTTAGAAAATCTATCCACTACCACAAATATAGAATCATGGCCTCTTTTAGTACGCGGCAAACCCAACACAAAGTCCATACTAATATCTTCCCATGGTTTAGTAGGTGTCGGTAAAGGAGTATACAAACCGTGAGACTTCAGCTTGGAGTTGGACTTGTTGCAAGTAATGCATCTCTTCACATATCTATCCACATCCCGCCTCATCTTTGGCCAATAGAAGTGATCAGCGAGCATGAGTAGCGTCTTCTCACGCCCAAAGTGACCCATCAAACCTCCAACATGTGATTCCTGCAATAAGAGCAAATGCACAGACGATTCTGGAACACATAGTTTGTTAGCTTGAAACAAGAACCCATCATGTATGTGATATTTTTCCCATGCTTTACCAATAGCACAAAAGCGATTTGGTTCAGTGAAATCATGATCAGTGGCAAACAAATCACATAGTACTTCTAATCCAGGAATTTTAACATCAAGTTGAGTTAATAGCATATTTTTCCTAGATAGAGCATCAGAAACAATATTATTTTTTCCCTTCTTATGCTTAATAATGTGTGGAAAATACTCAATGAACTCAACCCACTTAGCAAGACAACTATGCAATGTAGATTGAGCTTTCAGATATTTCAAAGCTTCATGATCAGAATGTATGATAAATTCTTTTTGCCATAAATAATGTTGTCAAACCTCAAGAACTCTAATTAAAGCATACAATTCTAGATAGGATAGTTCAACTTAGCACCAGAAAGTTTCTCAGAAAAATATGCAATTGGGCGACCCTCTTGCATCAACACACCACCAATTCCAATACCACTAGCATCACATTCATTCTCAAATTGCTTATTGAAACCAGGAAGTGCAAGCAACGGTGCAGAAGTTAACATACGTTTCAGCTCATCAAATGCATGATCTTGGGCTGCGCCCCACTCAAAAACAACACCATTTTTAGTCAATTCATTCAAAGGTGCAACAATAGTGCTAAAATTGGGCACAAAACGTCTATAAAACTCAGCAAGGCCATGGAAACTTCTCACTTGACTCACATTCATGGGAGTATGCCAGTTTTGAATTGCTTCAATTTTAGATGAATCTACCTCTACTCCATGCTTAGAGACAACATAACCCAGAAATATGACCTTATCTTTGCAAAATGTGCACTTCTCAAGATTACCAGAGTTTATTATCACGCAACACTTGCAAAACATGTCGAATATGCATAGTATGATCAGATTCATTGCGGCTGTAGATTAATATGTTATCAAAGTACACAACCACAAACTTGCCAATAAAATCACGCAAAACATGGTTCATCAATCTCATGAAAGTACTAGGAGCATTAGTTAAACCAAAAGGCATCACTAACCACTCATATAAACCAAATTTTTTTTTAAAGGTTGTTTTCCATTCATCCCCCTCTTTCATCCTAATTTAATGATAACCACTACGCAAATCAATTTTAGAGAAAACAACAGCACCACTCAATTCATCTAGCATATCCTCTAAGCGGGGAATAGGATGACGATATCAAATAGTAATGTTGTTATCGCTCTACAATCGACACACATGCGCCATGTACCATCTTTCTTAGGAACTAGAATAACAGGGACAGCACACGGACTTAGGCTTATGCGAATATAACATTTGTCGAGTAGCGCTTGTACTTGCTTCTGTATCTCCTTTGTCTCTTCGGGGTTTGTCCTATATGGCGCCCTATTGGGCAGCGAGGCATCGGGGATCAAGTCAATTTGATGCTCAATACCACGCAATGGTGGCAATCTTGCGGGAACCTCCTCCGGAAACACGTCGCTGAATTCCTGCAAAACATGAGAAACACCAAGAGAAATAGGGGTCATGTCATTATAAACCAAAAGCTCACCCTTGTACATAAGCACAAGAGGCCTAGTTGTAAGATCCTCACTAAACTCTCTCATATCCTCTTTGGTGGCTAATAGAACTAAGGAATTCACTCTCTCACTTTTCGTTATATCACTCACGGCATTACAGTTCTCTCGCCTATCTATGGATGCATCCTCCAAGTTCACTTCAACTTTCTGACGAGATTCATTGACAATTTGTTGTGGTGACATAGGCTGCAAGTTGATTTTCTTGCCCTTGAACTCCAAGTGATATGTATTGGCACGGCCATTGTGTTGCACAGAACGGTCATAGAGCCATGGCCGACCCAATAGTAGGTGACACACCGTCATAGGAACCACATCAAAATCAATGGAATCCTTATACGGTCCAATCTCAAAATCAACACGCACCATGTGGTTTACTTTCATCTCACCATTATCACTCAACCACTGAATATAATATGGATGCGGGTGCGGTAGATACTTCAGTTTCAACTTGGCACACAACTCCTTGCTTGATAAATTGCGACAACTACCGCTATCAATAATGACCTTGCAAGCTTTATCAGGACCAACTAGTGTCTTTGTTTGGAACAAATTGCAGCGCTGAGTAGATGCACTTGGCTGCACATTAAGAGCACGATGTGACACAACAATAGTGCGAGCTTCAGACGGAAAAGCATCTACACCATCACTGTCATAATCATCATCTTCTGGAGCATCCGGATCAGCATCATCTCCAGTCTCATACTCATCATTGTCATTAATAAACATTACTTTGCGGTTCGGACAATCTCTGTTGAATTGACCCTTGCCACCACATGTATGACAATTCATATTACGGTTGCGCGCAGTAGACATGCTAGAACCACTTGTACTTGTAGCAGGTTCGGGCTTCTTAGTGTTGGACACATTGGAGATCGGCTTGCTAGATGAAGTAGGAAACGTTGTGGGACGCGATGATGGCGCCGGTGCCGTAGATGGGGGCGCTCGAGGCGTGTAACGCCCAGCTCCCGTAGCACGGCCTTTGATTTGCGCTTCTTCCGCTAACTGTGCTTCAGCCTCTCTTGCATGATGTAGCAGCCCATTCATAGTAGTGTATTGGTGATGACGAACAATGCCCTTGATAGTATACTTCAAACCATGAAGGAACCGCTGCAATGTCATCTCAATAGATTCACGAACACGGGCACGCTGCAATAGCATCTCCATCTCCATATAATAAGCATCAACCGTCATAGTACCTTATTTCAATTGGATCAACTTATCATAAACTGAGCGCAAATAATTAGTGGGGACAAAATGAGCTCGCATAACTTCCTTCATTTCACGCCATGAAAGAATAGGAAATTCTTCATCCTCTTCGCGGGCACGAGTAATTCCATCCCACCAACGCAATGCATAGCCATCAAATTCTGAAGAAGCAAGCTTGATCTTTCTATCTTCAGTATAATCATGTAGTCCCCACAGTTTCTCAATCTTCAACTCCCATGAGAGATATTCTTCAACATCAGTACCTCCTTCAAAGTGGAGAATTGAGAATTTTGGCTTACCCAAACCATCATCATGTTGTGGAGGAACACGGTGGGATCCGACGGGGATAAAACCACGACCACGGAGACCATCACCAATGCCACGTCCAATACCACGGCCACCACCACGTTCACGGCCAGCTGGATCATTTGCTTCCTCAAAATCACCCTGATTGATGTCCTCATCTTCCAGGTGTGGTTTTTGTTGTGGTTGTACAAAAGTACTTATTTCAGCGACAGCTTGAGTTAATATTTGTATGGATGCTTGAAGGTCCGTCACTTGTGTTTGGACTATTTTAACAGTCGCAGTAGCTTCATCGACCTTCAAGTTGACACTCTGCATATCCGCGTCAAATGCTTCAGTAGCACCACAGATTTCACGTTGCAGATGATCACGAAGTGCCTCATATTCCATCCAAGTAACCGGTGAGGCTGGATCCTTTTTCTGCATCACATCAACATCCTTAAGAGACATGATTAGTAGGTTAGTGCACTAAACAAAAATCTTTGGTGGTACTCTCACAACTCACTCAAAACTGATAAGAAAGGTAAATCTTACTGCTCCAAAGTAAATTAGTATTGCTTAACTTGGATTGACGGACTAGTGCACGGATGTAGCGAAGCAAATATCAAGGGTATAAGAACAATCACACGACAAAGCAGGATATATGTGGGGCTGTAGGTAGGCTACCTATTTGCATCAATAACAAGCTCTAGCGCTGACCGTAGAAAACACCCTATGAAACTCACACAAGGCGATAAATGTGGCAATGCAACTATATGGATGAAAATTTTATAATGGACTCGAGAGACACTAGCAAATCTCAACGATACAGGCACAAGATTGCTCAACTACAGGTGCAGAAAAGTAAACTAGGCCTTCAATTGATCTTACTAGTGTTGGAGATATGCCCAAGAGGCAATAATAAAGTGGTTATTATATATCTTTGTGTTTATGATAAATGTTTATATACCATGCTATAATTGTATTAACCGAAACATTGATACATGTGTGTTATGTAAACAACAATGAGTCCCTAGTAAGCCTCTTGTATAACTAGCTTGTTGATTAATAGATGATCATAGTCATGATCATGAACATTGGATGTTATTAATAACAAGGTTATGTCATTATGTGAATGATGTAATGGACACACCCAATTAAGCGTAGCATAAGATCACGTCATTAAGTTATTTGCTATAAGCTTTTGATACATAGTTACCTAGTCCTTTCGACCATGAGATCATGTAAATCACTTATACCGAAAAGGTACTTTGATTACATCAAACGCCACTCGCGTAAATGGGTGGTTATAAAGGTGGGATTAAGTATTCGGAAAGTATGAGTTGAGGCATATGGATCAACAGTGGAATTTGTCCATCCCGATGACGGATAGATATACTCTGGGCCCTCTCGGTGGAATGTCGTCTAATTAGCTTGCAAGCATATGAATGGTTAATAAGAGACCACATACCACGGTACGAGTAAAGAGTACTTGTCAGGAGATGAGGTTGAACAAGGTATAGAGATACCGATGATCAAACCTTGGACAAGTAAAATATCGCGTGACAAAGGGAATCGGTATCGTATGTGAATGGTTCATTCGATCACTAAAGTCATCGTTGAATATGTGGGAGCCATTATGGATCTCCAGATCCCGCTATTGGTTATTGGTCGGAGAGATGTCTCAACCATGTCTACATAGTTCGCGAACCGTAGGGTGACACACTTAAGGTTTGATGTCGTATTAGTAGATATGGAATGCTGGAATGGAGTTCGAAGTTTTGTTCGGAGTCTCGGATAGGATCCAGGACATCACGAGGAGGTCCGGAATGGTCCGGAGAATAAGATTCATATATAGGAAGTCATATTCCAAGTTTGGAAATGATCCGGTGCATTTATGGCAGGTTCTAGAAGGTTCTAGAAAAGTCCGGAAACCCTAAGGGAGGAGTCCCAGGTGGGCTCCACCTGAGGTGGCCGGCCACCCTCCCTCAAGGAAAGGTGGGAATCCCACCTTGAGTGGGACTCCCATCTTGAGTAGGTTTCCCACCAAAGGTAGGTTTTGGTGTTGGGGTCTTACTCGAAGACTTGGACTACAACTCTTGGGGCTTCCACCTATATAATGAGGGCCAAGGGGAGGGGGCCGGCCACCCCTTAAGCCATGAGTTGGACGCACCACCCCCCTCTCCCCAAACCCTAGCCTCTCCTCCTCCACCACCTCTCCCGCATACGCTTAGGCGAAGCCCTGCCGGAGTTCTCCACCACCACCGCCACCACGCCATCGTGCTGTCGGGATTCCGAGGAGGATCTACTACTTCCGCTGCTCGCTGGAATGGGGAGAAGGATGTCGTCTTCATCAACACCGTACGTGTGACCGAGTACGGAGGTGCTGCCCGATTGTGGCACCGTCAAGATCTTCTACGCGCTTTTGAAAGCGGCAAGTGATCATCTTCTGCAACAACGAGATCTAATCTCGTAGGCTTTGGAAATCTTCAAGGGTTAGTCTCGTTCATCTCCTCGTTGCTACCATCTTCTAGATTGCATCTTGGCTTGGATTGCGTTTCTCGCGGTAGGGAATTTTTTTTCCATGCTACGAATCCCATCAGTGGTATCAGAGCCAGGTTTATGCATAGATTGGTTGCACGAGTAGAACACAATTGTTTTGTGGGCGTTGATGCTTTGTTGTCTTTAGTTCGAGTACTTTGCATCTTTGTGGCATAGTGGGATGAAGCGGCTCGGGCTAACTTTACATGACCGCGTTCATGAGACTTGCTCCACGTTCGACATGCAACTTGTATTGCATAAGTGGCTTTGCGGGTGTCTGTCTCTCCCACTCGTAGTGAAGATCCAATTTACTCTTTCTATTGACAACACTAGTATCACTCGTTGTGGTTCATGTTCGTAGGTAGATTAGATCTTACTCGAAAACCCTAAACCACGTAAAATATGCAAACCAAATTAGAGACGTCTAACTTGTTTTTGCAGGGTTTGGTGATGTGATATGGCCATGATGTGATGATGAATATGTATGAGATAATCATTATTGTATTGTGGCAACCGGCAGGAGCCTTATGGTTGTCATTAAATTTCATGTTGAGTAGTATTTCAAAGTAGTTGTAATAGTTGCTACATGAGGTGAACAACTATGAAGACGGCGCCATGGACCTTGACGCTACGCCGACGATGATGGAGATCATGCCCGTTGATGATGGAGATCATGTCCGTGCTTTGGAGATGAAGATCAAAGGCGCAAAGACTAATTAAAGGGCCATATCATATCACATATGAATTGCATGTGATGTTAATCCTTTATGCATCTTATTTTGCTTAGAACGCGACGGTAGCATTATAAGATGATCCCTCACTTTAATATCAAGATAATAAAGTGTTCTCCCCTCGTATGCACCGTTGATATAGTTCGTTGTTTCAAAGCATCTCGTGATGATCGGATGTGATAGACTCAACGATTACATACAACGGGTGTAAGCCAAGTTGCACATGCGGAATACTTGGGTTTGCTTGACGAGCCTAGCATGTACAGACATGGTCTCGGGACAACGGAAACCGAAAGGTTGAACATGAGTCATATGGATGATATGATCAACATGTTGATGTTCACCATTGAAGCTACATCATCTCACGTGATGATCGGTTTTGATGTAGTGGTTTTGGATCGTGTACCACTTAACAACTATGAGGGATGTTGTATTAAGTGGGAGTTCATTAGTAATTATATTAAAACATGAACTAATTATCATAAACATAGTCTGAGTAGTATTTTGAATTAATTTTGTAGTATTGCCATCCGTTTTTCTACCATGCGCTAGTCTTGTAATTGAGATAGAAATACTGTTAAGTCTGACAAGAAACTTTACGGACTGGTACCGTATTGTTAAAGAATCAAGAAATGATTAAGTCCTATTGCAAACTTTTAGTAAACCTCACATTGTTGATTCAAAGAGCTATGGTTTCAATTAGTACCTAAAGTTATCTTGTCTCCGTGAAACTTGAATTAAAATCTGTTTGAAAAGTAAGGAGCTGAAAATTTAGTTTTCAGAAATAATCAAGGTATGAGATATATGAGATATCTAAGACCTTATTGCAAGATAATAGAATATAATTTGGTGAGACTACATAAACTCATAAGTTTTATGGGAATGTACGAAGATTGAAGACGCAAGGCGTCCCAATCCTCCAACTATTGGGGCACTAACGATATTCGCATATCCATGAAGTGATTGTCCTTAGTATGCACCGTTGCTAAGACTCGTTGATTCGAAGCATCACATGATGATCGGGTGTTATAGATTCTACGTGTGCATACAACAGGTGCAAGCCAGATTTGCACATGCGAATACTGAGGTTAAACTTTACGAGCCTAGCATGTACAGACATGGTCTCGAAAAGTCGTCATGATATGATGGATAAAATTATGAGTGAAATTGTTCATCATATTAAAAGGTTACTAATAGTGAAATCCGGAACACTTGTCATATGATGATCAACTTCAAAGTAAGAACCTCAAGGTTATTGGTATTTGACCAACAAACCTAGAAGTTATTGATGTTGAAGTGTTTTTCCGAATAATGAGGAAAGCTAAAAGAGAAACTACAAAAGATTATTGGCAGAAAGAAAGAAAAGACTAGAAAGTCTAGCTCAGGTGTATATAAATGATATACATGTTATGGATGTATTCCTTGTTTGGTCACATATTGAAATTCTTGGGTATTTGTACCATATTGGTTGGTATGAAGTGTCATACAAAACAACGCAATACAAGAATACAATGGCCTAAGTGACTGACAAGGAATATGATAGGTATGCACGTCTGGAACAAAAAAATAAAGTGTTATTATGTTCATCGTTGGCATTCTATCTAGGCCTTAGAATTTATAATAAAGAACTTAATAATTGTTATTTTGCTCTGGTCAAATGGAAACAATGAGTTGTTCAAATTATGACATTACTCCATGTACGTTGGATAAGTTATTATAAATCTTAATGGTGAAACACACACACATAATACTGACGCTAAAATGCCATAAGGCAAATGATTTGAATTCCACTTATTTGTGGAACCGCCATTTAGGTCATGTTAGAAAGGAACGCATGAAGGAACTCCATGCAAATGGATTTTTGGAGTCATTTGATTTTTGAATCGTTTGGCGCTTGCAAATCTTTTCTAAAGAGAATGACTAAAATACCGTTCATAGGCCAAGAGTTGAACGGGCAACTAACTTAGTGAAAACATACATGATGATATATGTGGTTCACTGGGCATAGTTGTGTGCGGGAGATTCTTCTACTTCATGAAAAATTTCAACAATGAATTGAGTATATATGGATATATTCGATAAGGAAGAAGTTTGAAACATTTGAATGGATTCAAATAAAATTCAGCATGAAGTGGAAATCATCGTAATAGAAAATTCAAATATCTATGATTGGATCATGGTGGAAATATTTGAATTACGAGTTTTTAGCGAACATCTAAGAGAGTTATGAAATTGTTCTACAACTCACGTTTCTTGGAGTATCATAGTGATGATGAAGTATCCAAGAGGTGTATCCAAACCTTGTTGGGTCAATGATGAGATAAAATATTGATGCCATTATATTTTTGTGGATTATGCTTTAGTGACTACCGCTTTTACACTGAATTGAGCATCATCATGATCCGTTGAAATGACACCATACGAGTTATGGCATGGGTATAAACCCTAATAGTCCTTTCTTTAAATTTTGGTCTAAAAGTTTACAACCAAAATCGGATGAATGTCTTTGTTGGTTATCCCAAAGTATTGATTGGGAATTATTTTCACTATGGATACAAAGACAAAAGTGTTTGTCGATGTTTCTTATTTATTTTCAAGAAATTGTTTCTAGCGAAATATTTGAGTGGGAGGACAATAGAATTTGATAAGGTTTATGAACCTGAGCATAATGATCAGAGTAGCGCAGCATCGGAATTGGTTCCGGAAGCGGCCACGATGATCATGGCTCCCATGACTACAAAGTGTTTTAGCCATGGAGATCGAAGTACATATTGAACCTTGTAGGTATGGTTTACTTTGTGATCAAATAAATGATTTGTGGACAAAGGATTGATTTTGAACAATGATAAACCAACTACAAACAAAGAAGTTATGATGGGCCCTGACTCCGTTAAAATGGCTATACGCCATGAAATCCAAGATAGATGAATACTTATTGAAAGTAAATGGATCTATAAAATTGATGAAGCTTGACTTGTCGAAAAGTTGTTTACGACAAAGTTCAAAGAGTTGGCTACGATAAGATTAGATCTTCCGTAGCAATGCTTATAGTCTATGTGGATTATTCTAGTAATCACTACATATTTCTTTTATGAGATATGCTAGTAGGATGGCAAAATACATTACTTATCAGAAGTGTGTATTAAAGGTGTATACAAGATACAAACAAGAGTTTTGCTGGTCCGTGGAATACTAGATAGGTATACAAACTTCAATTGGATGAAGTGAGTATCGCGGAGTTGGAACCTTCACCGGATGAAATAGTCAAAGAGTTTTTGATTTCATCAGAAACGATGAAGATGCTTGCAGTTGCAAGAAATTAAGTGGGAGCACTGAAACATATTTATAATACTTATGTAGATGACATATAGTTGATTATAAATGATGTAATTATATACTTGATTAAAAGGTTTCATTGAGAAATTAACTTCAATGAAAGGATATGAACTGAAACATATTTAGTGTCAAGATCTATGAAGATAGATTGAAGCACATAATAAGTGTAAGTTAAAAGTACATAAAATGAATATTGAAGTAGTTCAATATAAAATTAAGAAGGTGTTCTTTTCATGTGAAGGTTTTACAAGACTTGAGTGTGTCTGACACTTAATGAGTAAAAACACATGAGTGATTTTAGATCACGAATAATATGTACATAATCAGATGTCCTGTGCTCTAAAGAGTTAGGAGCATATACCAGAACGATTCATGTGATGATTATTGGACAACAGTAGGAATATCCTTGAGTACTTTAGAAGAACCAATGATATATATATATAATTTTGTATGGGGTAATGACAAACAAATCGCTGTAATGTGTTGCACCGATATTAGTTTGGTCACATATAAAAATAAATTTCAATCTCAATTAGGCTAAGTGTTGTTTAAAAGGTAGCACGATTGAGCTAGAATAAGTCTATGCTAGATTTAGATGTGTTCTAAATATTGTGACGGATTCTACGGAAGAAGGCGAGTATGTCATTGTTTAGACAATGATTGAGGATGTTAAGTCGAGAAGTTCTTTGAGAACTTGGTGTATTTCCGATAGTGTCAGAACTTTGAAGCTATATTGTGTGTGACAATATTAGTGACATATTTCAGACCGCGGAATTAAGGTTCCACCAGAAGACCAAACATATTTAATGCCAACTCATTTGGAAAATAAGTGATGCGTTGAGACGCAAATGAATTGCAAAATACATACGTTTCTGAGCATGTCAGATCTGTTGACTAAAGCTCTCCCTAGGGCAAAGCATGACCAACACCAGAATGCCATGGGTGTTAGGTACCTTACAATGTAATCTAGATTATTGACTCTAGTGCAAGTGGGAGACTGTTGGAGATATGCCCAAGGGGCAATAATAAAGTGGTTATTATATATCTTTGTGTTTATGATAAATGTTTATATACCATGCTATAATTGTATTAACCAAAATATTGATACATGTGTGTTATGTAAACAACAATGAGTCCCTAGTAAGCCTCTTGTATAACTAGCTTGTTGATTAATAGATGATCATAGTTTCATGATCATGAACATTGGATGTTATTAATAACAAGGTTATGTCATTATGTGAATGATGTAATGGACACACCCAATTAAGCGTAGCATAAGATCACGTCATTAAGTTATTTGCTATAAGCTTTCGATACATAGTTACCTAGTCCTTTCGACCATGAGATCATGTAAATCACTTATACCGGAAAGGTACTTTGATTACATCAAACGCCACTGCGTAAATGGGTGGTTATAAAGGTGGGATTAAGTATTCGGAAAGTATGAGTTGAGGCATATGGATCAACGAGTGGGATTTGTCCATCCCGATGACGGATAGATATACTCGGGCCCTCTCGGTGGAATGTCGTCTAATTAGCTTGCAAGCATATGAATGGTTCATAAGAGACCACATACCACGGTACGAGTAAAGAGTACTTGTCAGGAGACGAGGTTGAACAAGGTATAGAGATACCGATGATCAAACCTCGGACAAGTAAAATATCGCGTGACAAAGGGAATCGGTATCGTATGTGAATGGTTCATTCGATCACTAAAGTCATCGTTGAATATGTGGGAGCCATTATGGATCTCCAGATCCCGCTATTGGTTATTGGTCGGAGAGATGTCTCAACCATGTCTACATAGTTCGCGAACCGTAGGGTGACACACTTAAGGTTTGATGTCGTATTAGTAGATATGGAATCTGGAATGGAGTTCGAAGTTTTGTTCGGAGTCTCGAATAGGATCCAGGACATCACGAGGAGGTCCGGAAAGGTCCGGAGAATAAGATTCATATATAGGAAGTCATATTCCAAGTTTGGAAATGATCCGGTGCATTTATGGCAGGTTCTAGAAGGTTCTAGAAAAGTCTAAGGGAGGAGTCCCAGGTGGGCTCCACCTGAGGTGGCCGGCCACCCTCCCTCAAGGAAAGGTGGGAATCCCACCTTGAGTGGGACTCCCATCTTGAGTAGGTTTCCCACCAAAGGTAGGTTTTGGTGTTGGGGTCTTATTCGAAGACTTGGACTACAACTCTTGGGGCTTCCACCTATATAATGAGGAGCCAAGGGGAGGGGCCGGCCACACCAAGCCATGAGTTGGCCGCACCACCCCCTCTCCCCAAACCCTAGCCTCTCCTCCTCCACCACCTCTCCCGCATACGCTTAGGCGAAGCCCTGCCGGAGTTCTCCACCACCACCGCCACCACGCCGTCGTGCTGTCGGGATTCCGAGGAGGATCTACTACTTCCGCTGCTCGCTGGAACGGGGAGAAGGACGTCGTCTTCATCAACACCGTACGTGTGACCGAGTACGGAGGTGCTGCCCGATTGTGGCACCGTCAAGATCTTCTACGCGCTTTTGAAAGTGGCAAGTGATCATCTTCTTCAACAACGAGATCTAATCTCGTAGGCTTTGGAAATCTTCAAGGGTTAGTCTCGTTCATCTCCTCATTGCTACCATCTTCTAGATTGCATCTTGGCTTGGATTGCGTTCTCGCGGTAGGAAATTTTTTGTTTTCCATGCTACGAATCCCATCAGTGGTATCAGAGCCAGGTTTATGCATAGATTGGTTGCACGAGTAGAACACAATTGTTTTGTGGGCGTTGATGCTTTGTTGTCTTTAGTTCAAGTACTTTGCATCTTTGTGGCATAGTGGGATGAAGCGGCTCGGGCTAACTTTACATGACCGCGTTCATGAGACTTGCTCCACGTTCGACATGCAACTTGTATTGCATAAGTGGCTTTGCGGGTGTCTGTCTCTCCCACTGTAGTGAAGATCCAATTTACTCTTTCTATTGACAACACTAGTATCACTGTTGTGGTTCATGTTCGTAGGTAGATTAGATCTTACTCGAAAACCCTAAACCACGTAAAATATGCAAACCAAATTAGAGACGTCTAACTTGTTTTTGCAGGGTTTGGTGATGTGATATGGCCATGATGTGATGATGAATATGTATGAGATAATCATTATTGTATTGTGGCAACCGGCAGGAGCCTTATGGTTGTCATTAAATTTCATGTTGAGTAGTATTTCAAAGTAGTTGTAATAGTTGCTACATGAGGTGAACAACTATGAAGACGGCGCCATGGACCTTGACGCTACGCCGACGATGATGGAGATCATGCCCGTTGATGATGGAGATCATGTCCGTGCTTTGGAGATGAAGATCAAAGGCGCAAAGACTAATTAAAGGGCCATATCATATCACATATGAATTGCATGTGATGTTAATCCTTTATGCATCTTATTTTGCTTAGAACGCGACGGTAGCATTATAAGATGATCCCTCACTTTAATATCAAGATAATAAAGTGTTCTCCCCTCGTATGCACCGTTGATATAGTTCGTTGTTTCAAAGCATCTCGTGATGATCGGATGTGATAGACTCAACGATTACATACAACGGGTGTAAGCCAAGTTGCACATGCGGAATACTTGGGTTTGCTTGACGAGCCTAGCATGTACGTGACATGGTCTCGGGACAACGGAAACCGAAAGGTTGAACATGAGTCATATGGATGATATGATCAACATGTTGATGTTCACCATTGAAGCTACATCATCTCACGTGATGATCGGTTTTGATGTAGTGGTTTTGGATCGTGTACCACTTAACAACTATGAGGGATGTTGTATTAAGTGGGAGTTCATTAGTAATTATATTAAAACATGAACTAATTATCATAAACATAGTCTGAGTAGTATTTTGAATTAATTTTGTAGTATTGCCATCCGTTTTTCTACCATGCGCTAGTCTTGTAATTGAGATAGAAATACTGTTAAGTCTCGACAAGAAACTTTACTGACCGGTACCGTATTGTTAAAGAATCAAGAAATGATTAAGTCCTATTGCAAACTTTTAGTAAACCTCACATTGTTGATTCAAAGAGCTATGGTTTCAATTAGTACCTAAAGTTATCTTGTCTCCGTGAAACTTGAATTAAAATCTGTTTGAAAAGTAAGGAGCTGAAAATTTAGTTTTCGTAAATAATCAAGGTATGAGATATATGAGATATCTAAGACCTTATTGCAAGATAATAGAATATAATTTGGTGAGACTACATAAACTCATAAGTTTTATGGGAATGTACGAAGATTGAAGACGCAAGGCGTCCCAATCCTCCAACTATTGGGGCACTAACGATATTCGCATATCCATGAAGTGATTGTCCTTAGTATGCACCGTTGCTAAGACTCGTTGATTCGAAGCATCACATGATGATCGGGTGTTATAGATTCTACGTGTGCATACAACAGGTGCAAGCCAGATTTGCACATGCGAATACCGAGGTTAAACTTTACGAGCCTAGCATGTACAGACATGGTCTCGAAAAGTCGTCATGATATGATGGATAAAATTATGAGTGAAATTGTTCATCATATTAAAAGGTTACTAATAGTGAAATCCGGAACACTTGTCATATGATGATCAACTTCAAAGTAAGAACCTCAAGGTTATTGGTATTTGACCAACAAACCTAGAAGTTATTGATGTTGAAGTGTTTTTCTCGAATAATGAGAAAAGCTAAAAGAGAAACTACAAAAGATTATTGGCGTAAAGAAAGAAAAGACTAGAAAGTCTAGCTCGGTGTATATAAATGATATACATGTTATGGATGTATTCCTTGTTTGGTCACATATTGAAATTCTTGGGTATTTGTACCATATTGGTTGGTATGAAGTGTCATACAAAACAACGCAATACAAGAATACAATGGCCTAAGTAACTGACAAGGAATATGATAGGTATGCACGTCTGGAACAAAAAAATAAAGTGTTATTATGTTCATCGTTGGCATTCTATCTAGCCCTTAGAATTTATAATAAATAACTTAATAATTGTTATTTTGCTCTGGTCAAATGGAAACAATGAGTTGTTCAAATTATGACATTACTCCATGTACGATGGATAAGTTATTATAAATCTTAATGGTGAAACACACACACATAATACTGACGCTAAAATGCCATAAGGCAAATGATTTGAATTCCACTTATTTGTGGAACCGCCATTTAGGTCATGTTAGAAAGGAACGCATGAAGGAACTCCATGCAAATGGATTTTTGGAGTCATTTGATTTTTGAATCGTTTGGCGCTTGCAAATCTTTTCTAAAGAGAATGACTAAAATACCGTTCATAGGCCAAGAGTTGAACGGGCAACTAACTTAGTGAAAACATACATGATGATATATGTGGTTCACTGGGCATAGTTGTGTGCGGGAGATTCTTCTACTTCATGAAAACTTTCAACAATGAATTGAGTATATATGGATATATTTGATAAGGAAGAAGTTTGAAACATTTGAATGGATTCAAATAAAATTCAGCATGAAGTGGAAATCATTGTAATAGAAAAGTCAAATATCTATGATTGGATCATGGTGGAAATATTTGAATTACGAGTTTTTAGCGAACATCTAAGAGAGTTATGAAATTGTTCTACAACTCACGTTTCTTGGAGTATCATACTGATGATGAAGTATCCAAGAGATGTATCCAAACCTTGTTGGGTCAATGATGAGATAAAATATTTATGCCATTATATTTTTGTGGATTATGCTTTAGTGACTACCGCTTTTACACTGAATAGAGCATCATCATGATCCGTTGAAATGACACCATACGAGTTATGGCATGGGTATAAACCCTAATAGTCCTTTCTTTAAATTTTGGTCTAAAAGTTTACAACCAAAATCGGATGAATGTCTTTGTTGGTTATCCCAAAGTATTGATTGGGAATTCTTTTCACTATGGATACAAAGACAAAAGTGTTTGTCGATGTTTCTTATTTATTTCCAAGAAATTGTTTCTAGCGAAATATTTGAGTGGGAGGACAATAGAATTTGATAAGGTTTATGAACCTGAGCATAATGATCAGAGTAGCGCAAGCATCGGAATTGGTTCCGAAGAGGCCACGATGATCATGGCTCCCATGACTACAAAGTGTTTTAGCCATGGAGATCGAAGTACATATTGAACCTTGTAGGTATGGTTTACTTTGTGATCAAATAAATGATTTGTGGACAAAGGATTGATTTTGAACAATGATAAACCAACTACAAACAAAGAAGTTATGATGGGCCCTGACTCCGTTAAAATGGCTATACGCCATGAAATCCAAGATAGATGAATACTTATTGAAAGTAAATGGATCTATAAAATTGATGAAGCTTGACTTCTCGAAAAGTTGTTTACGACAAAGTTCAAAGAGTTGGCTACGATAAGATTAGATCTTCCGTAGCAATGCTTATTGTCTATGTGGATTATTCTAGTAATCACTACATATTTCTTTTATGAGATATGCTAGTAGGATGGAAAAATACATTACTTATCAGAAGTGTGTATTAAAGGTGTATACAAGATACAAACAAGAGTTTTGCTGGTCCGTGGAATACTAGATAGGTATAGAAACTTCAATTGGATGAAGTGAGTATCGCGGAGTTGGAATCTTCACCGGATGAAATAGTCAAAGAGTTTTTGATTTCATCAGAAACGATGAAGATGCTTGCAGTTGCAAGAAATTAAGTGGGAGCACTGAAACATATTTATAATACTTATGTAGATGAAATATAGTTGATTATAAATGATGTAATTATATACTTGATTAAAAGGTTTCATTGAGAAATTAACTTCAATGAAAGGATATGAACTGAAACATATTTAGTGTCAAGATCTATGAAGATAGATTGAAGCACATAATAAGTTTAAGTTAAAAGTACATAAAATGAATATTGAAGTAGTTCAATATAAAATTAAGAAGGTGTTCTTTTCATGTGAAGGTTTTACAAGACTTGAGTGTGTCTGACACTTAATGAGTAAAAACACATGAGTGATTTTAGATCACAAATAATATGTACATAATCAGATATCCTGTGATCTAAAGAGTTAGGAGCATATACCAGAACGATTCATGTGATGATTATTGGACAACAGTAGGAATATCCTTGAGTAGTTTAGAAGAACCAAGGATATATATATAATTTTGTATGGGGTAATGACAAATAAATCGCTGTAATGTGTTGCACCGATATTAGTTTGGTCACATATAAAAATAAATTTCAATCTCAATTAGGCTAAGTGTTGTTTAAAAGGTAGCACAGTGAGCTAGAATAAGTCTATGCTAGATTTAGATGTGTTCTAAATATTGTGACGGATTCTACAGAAGAAGGCAGAGTATGTCATTGTTTAGACAATGATTGAGGATGTTAAGTCGAGAAGTTCTTTGAGAACTTGGTGTATTTCCGATAGTGTCAGAACTTTGAAGCTATATTGTGTGTGACAATATTAGTGACATATTTCGGACCGCGGAATTAAGGTTCCACCAGAAGACCAAACATATTTAATGCCAACTCATTTGGAAAATAAGTGATGCGTTGAGACGCAAATGAATTGCAAAATACATACGTTTCTGAGCATGTCAGATCTGTTGACTAAAGCTCTCCCTAGGGCAAAGCATGACCAACACCAGAATGCCATGGGTGTTAGGTACCTTACAATGTAATCTAGATTATTGACTCTAGTGCAAGTGGGAGACTGTTGGAGATATGCCCAAGAGGCAATAATAAAGTGGTTATTATATATCTTTGTGTTTATGATAAATGTTTATATACCATGCTATAATTGTATTAACCGAAACATTGATACATGTGTGTTATGTAAACAACAATGAGTCCCTAGTAAGCCTCTTGTATAACTAGCTTGTTGATTAATAGATGATCATAGTTTCATGATCATGAACATTGGATGTTATTAATAACAAGGTTATGTCATTATGTGAATGATGTAATGGACACACCCAATTAAGCGTAGCATAAGATCACGTCATTAAGTTATTTGCTATAAGCTTTCGATACATAGTTACCTAGTCCTTTCGACCATGAGATCATGTAAATCACTTATACCGGAAAGGTACTTTGATTACATCAAACGCCACTGCGTAAATGGGTGGTTATAAAGGTGGGATTAAGTATTCGGAAAGTATGAGTTGAGGCATATGGATCAACAGTGGGATTTGTCCATCCCGATGACGGATAGATATACTCGGGCCCTCTCGGTGGAATGTCGTCTAATTAGCTTGCAAGCATATGAATGGTTCATAAGAGACCACATACCACGGTACGAGTAAAGAGTACTTGTCGGAGACGAGGTTGAACAAGGTATAGAGATACCGATGATCAAACCTCGGACAAGTAAAATATCGCGTGACAAAGGGAATCGGTATCGTATGTGAATGGTTCATTCGATCACTAAAGTCATCGTTGAATATGTGGGAGCCATTATGGATCTCCATATCCCGCTATTGGTTATTGGTCGGAGAGATGTCTCAACCATGTCTACATAGTTCGCGAACCGTAGGGTGACACACTTAAGGTTTGATGTCGTATTAGTAGATATGGAATCTGGAATGGAGTTCGAAGTTTTGTTCGGAGTCTCGGATAGGATCCAGGACATCACGAGGAGGTCCGGAATGGTCCGGAGAATAAGATTCATATATAGGAAGTCATATTCCAAGTTTGGAAATGATCCGGTGCATTTATGGCAGGTTCTAGAAGGTTCTAGAAAAGTCCGGAAACCCTAAGGGAGGAGTCCCAGGTGGGCTCCACCTGAGGTGGCCGGCCACCCTCCCTCAAGGAAAGGTGGGAATCCCACCTTGAGTGGGACTCCCATCTTGAGTAGGTTTCCCACCAAAGGTAGGTTTTGGTGTTGGGGTCTTATTCGAAGACTTGGACTACAACTCTTGGGGCTTCCACCTATATAATGAGAGCCAAGGGGAGGGGGCCGGCCACCCCTTAAGCCATGAGTTGGCCGCACCACCCCCCTCTCCCCAAACCCTAGCCTCTCCTCCTCCACCACCTCTCCCGCATACGCTTAGGCGAAGCCCTGCCGGAGTTCTCCACCACCACCGCCACCACGCCGTCGTGCTGTCGGGATTCCGAGGAGGATCTACTACTTCCGCTGCTCGCTGGAACGGGGAGAAAGACGTCGTCTTCATCAACACCGTACGTGTGACCGAGTACGGAGGTGCTACCCGATTGTGGCACCGTCAAGATCTTCTACGCGCTTTTGAAAGCGGCAAGTGATCATCTTCTGCAACAACGAGATCTAATCTCGTAGGCTTTGGAAATCTTCAAGGGTTAGTCTCGTTCATCTCCTCGTTGCTACCATCTTCTAGATTGCATCTTGGCTTGGATTGCGTTCTCGCGGTAGGAAATTTTTTGTTTTCCATGCTACGAATCCCATCAACTAGCACTTCTTCTTTTTTCTCTTCACTTTTTTTAATTTTTTTTATCACACACGCAGCTATGTAGCTCTCTTTTTGCTTCTTTTCTAATTTCTTTTTTTTTACTCTACCCTTTGTAACACGGCCAACAGAAATTGCAAAGCACCACAAACTTAATGAGGAGCCTGTCGAGCGGTAAAACTAGTCTCTTGTGGGCAAGTTCCTAGTCATGTATAACGAAAGGTTGTGTCTATGCTTCAGATATAAAGCAAACTGTATGCTATGTGGACTCGGAGCACTAAAAAGTATGAAAACCGACCTACGACAGAAAACTGTGTCGTGGCAGAGAAACTGGCAGAAAATCGTGCCACGGCAGAACCACGGCAGGACTCACAGCAGAAATTTTGTCACGGCAGAAAAAACGACCAAAAACTATGCCACGACAGACACTAGATTGGATCAAAAACTAAACACGAACAACAACTAAAACTTGAAATTGATGCAATCTAAGGTTATGGCAAACTACAAACCCTAATATTTTTGGCTCTTTCTGTATAGGAAACACTCACAACTCAACTATGGGGTGGATTGTGGATGTCTTACCGAGGAAACGCTGAAATCTGATACCAAGATGATAAGGGGTTGCCCGATCTTCTCAGTAAGCGAGGTGGATGGTGATGAACACAGCTGATGAATACGATGATAAGTAGATGATAACTTGTATGACGCCGACGAAGTCTCTCGATTGATTCCTGTCGCCAATGCAACAGCTCTCAACCCTACAAGCACACACTTGCGCACGTAGCCGCCGACCACGAAGCGGCAAATTGCAATCTTCTAATCCCCAATGGAACAGCAGATCACACAAACCTTCAGTAACATAAAACTCCAGATCGAAACAAATTGGAGAGTGGGGTATCAATAGTTTTGCATAGCAAACAACTATGAACTAGGGTTTATCTTAAACGTGGTCTAAAACATAATTCGGGGGCATCCCTGGGGCTTACATAGGCGTCCAGGACGACCAGAGGTCGAAATAGTTCGATACAAACCGACCTGAAACAAGTTCGGCCAAAACTGGGTCAAAAACGGACAAGGTCGGCAGTGCCGGGGTGTGCAGGCCAGCAGTGCCGGGGTGGCTGGCAGTGCCGGGGTGCTCTGGCCGGCAGTGCTGCCCTTGCATGGCCGGCAGTGCCGGTGGCATACTTATTGGAAAGCCTTTGAAATTATCTTTCCAACGAGTGCTCATTTGCTTGATTCGGAGTTCGTATGAAGAAACGTCCGTTTCAAAATCATCACTTCTATCTATCCAAACCGAATGAGAACTGTTTTTGACTTCATCTTGTTTTGCGCATGCGTCCCTCTCCTCCCTCGCGCATCCGTTGAATGTCTTCACGTCCAACACCATGTCCAGCTGCTCCTCTCCTCCTCGTGCGATGCTTGCTCTCTCCTCATACATGATCATACATAAGTGAAATGACTTAGGTAGTATAAAGTTCTCATCAATCAAAGTATCGTTTAGGAGCAAATTCACATGTTGCTTAAGTAGGTTCGCACGAGCCCTTGTAATGGATCCAATCCTAACTTCATCGGACTTGAGCTTCGCAGCAACATTGTCTTCATCTTGCAATGACGGAGGTAGTAGTTCGGTAGGGATGTCCTCATCAATATGTATA
>NC_061513.1:179606280-179631742 GCF_022539505.1 Lolium rigidum | reverse complement strand
GTTGTTGACGTCGAAACCCCACGGCGGGCGGAGACGGTCAACACGGTAGAGCCGGGAACAACTAGGGCTGCGGCTGGCCCCGAGTCCCTCAGAGCGACGACCCGCAAAGCCTCCTGGTCGCACGCGCCGATGCCAATCGCAAGGGCGTGCCACCTGACCTATACCTGGTCAGGAAGGTGTGGATGATGCCTCGCTTAGTTTCCTGCATGGCATACACGTAAACATTAAATACGAGCCTCGATCGGCTCTCAGGTTGTCCCGTGAATCGGCTCAAAGAGCCGATCCACCCATGATTCGGACGAGGTGTCCGAATATATGGTGGTCCTGCTTGATCGAGATAAAGCTAATTAGATCTACGACGATTTAGGGTTTTCACCGCATAATCGGATCATCCTACTCACGATTGGGCCTCGCGCTCGCGCACGGTGACCGTAAGCCGATCCTAGACAGGGCCTAAAAACCAACACGAGGTTGATCCCCGGAACATCCTTTCTAGGGCTAGCAAACGCCACCCTACACGCCGCTGGATCCTCCAACTCTTTGTAAGGCCTAACTATTGCGGATGTTAAACTAATCCTTGATGAAACAAGGAGCAATCGTAACGGATCAGATCTACTAAACGATGATCAAGCGGGGTGCCGCCCCTACACCTAAGATAGGTGTAAGGGCGGCTAGATGTGCAAGGGTTGCATAACGAAAGCATGTAATTCGAAGAACAATGCTAACCCTAACACATCTAAGATAACTACGTTGCTCGCCATCAAAAAGGCTTCGATACGAGCAACGCATGAACAACGTGGGCAGGCTTGTGCTGCCTAGATCGCAAGATGCGATCTAGGCAGCATGGTGCTTACCGGAGAAACCCTCGAGACGAAGGAGTTGGCGATGCGCCGAGATTTGTTTGTGTTGAACGTTGGTTGTTTATTCCATAAACCCTAGATACATATTTATAGTCCAGGGGACTTTCTAATGTGGGCGTGCACCAAACCGTGCACGAGTAAGATTCTAACCTCTAAACTAAGATGCGATCTAATATGTTACAGATACATGGGGCAAAAAAGCCCAACTTGGTATAAAAGGCCGATTCACGTATTTCTTCTATATATATATCTTCAAGTCCATCTTGATCGCGGCCCACCTCTGACTCGGTCAAATTCTGGTGATAACACATGCCCCCCTGGTTTTGGAAATGACATTTCCAAAATCATTATGCTCTTCTTTCGTCGGGTCATGTCGTGGCGGAGCGAAGCGCCGCAGAATCCTCATCATGATGCCCTGCCCCTTCCACTTCTCCACGCGGCCGCAAAACTCTCTTGTTGGGCAACATCTCCTCGAAGCTAGCTGTGGCATTGAATCTCTCTCATATCCCCTTTATTTAACCGTTCTAAACAGCTTGCGTCTCCTTCGTCCTCCTCGCATTAGCACCAAAAACCCTCTGTGCCACCATGTCGTCTTCCTCCTCCTCCGAGCTTTCCTATGGGTCCGACTCCTCCCGCGAGACGCCGCCGGAAATCCGTGCCCCAGAAGAATGGGACGAGGAGAGCCACGCCTCCTCCATTTGGTCTGAGGACGACAAGTCCTTGACCAGCGGGGATGAAGATCTTCAGTTTCTCGCCGACGGGGAACTGGAGTCAGAAAGCGAGGACGACCGGTTCCCCTGGGACGGTTGTCCCACCTCTGAAGAAGAGGACGAGGACGACGACGACGACGATGACTCCCTCGAGGGCTACCCACCGGCGAAACGCCTCCGCATGTGGTGGGACGACGACAGCAGCGACGATGAAGATGGGGACGAAGCTCCCGTAGAGGGCTACGGGAGTAGCGACGAGGAGCCCATCGGCAGCAGTGCCGATGAGAGTTCTGAGGATGATGATGAGGGCAGTGATGGCCCGTAGATTAGGATCTACTACTATAGGCCTAGCAGTAGTAGGTTGGTCAATAGACCCTTCTTTTGTTCTTCCTTCCTTGAGCAATCGGCTCTCCATTGTAAGAAATCCCAATACTAATGAAGAATTTCCCTTAACTTGATTTCACCGATTTCTTTCATGCTGAGTTTGCCGACTGTTGGCCTAATCCATGCTTCATGACTGATGGCAACGCATCAGTTTCACGATAATCTGCGAGACAGGCCAATTTAGCCATCCGTCCAAGCTAGCCAGCTCTGCCGGTGACGATGGCACAGCCGATCTTAGTAGGCTGGCAACTTGATCTTGAGCAGGCGTCTTTAAAAGAGCCCTGGAACTGTCTTGGATGCTCAAACTGATGATTCCGTAACAGAACACCACTCTCCAGACCAGTTGTGTCGTAGGGCTAGCCGATTCCAACCAAATCGGCTGCCCCCCGAGCCTTAATCAAGGCGAATCAGCCACATGTGCCGATATTAGCCTCAAATCATGACGTAGCCCCAAAGCAGAGAACCTTCGGGGTGAGCTGCCCCCCGAGCTTCTTCAATCTACTTCTTGCGCCTTGCAGGTCAGATCAGCTCCTTCCTTACCCTGATTTGCACGTCCCTGCTGCTCTCAGCATTGTTCTTGGAGAGAAGATCCGAGCCATTGAACCATTGAACCACTCCATTGAGGAGTACTCCCATCATAGTCTCTCTTTGTGGTCCACTTCCTGCTCCATTGACCCTCTGACCGTAACAATTATTGCTCTTGAGTCGATGGCCATGCATCGGCTTTTATATCCTTAAGTCGATGTCTGCTGCATCGGCTGTGCTTAAAATTTTTTGAATTTTCAGAATTTTTTACGGCCGACTTGTGCATCGGCCCCCATACTTCAATACCCATCACCAAAGGATGAGACGCTTCCACTGCATATCCTCGTGTTTTATCCACTAGGTGCCCCCGAGCCGATTCTGTCAAGAGAATTGATGGTATCGGCTCTGTTGGATAACATGTTGAACCCAGGCAAAATGGATGGTGAGGATAATTTTGGCCGATTGCTGGAATCGGCCTCCACGTTGCTTGCTCGGTGAAGGTTTTGTGATGTCCCTTCATAAATTTTTTGGGGCCGATCACAAGGATCAGCCTCGCCGCGTTTGCTCGTTGACGTGCTCTTGCTACTCGTTCAGGCCGGTAGATAAAACCAGCCCAATCTCTGACTTTATCATGTTGGTGCGCTTGCTGTCGCCCACCTTGAGTGCATCGTGTAATCGTGGAGCGCTAAGCTTTGTCGGAAGAACGAGCACCATGTTTGTGCCAGCCCGATGTTTCATCATCGGCTTTCCTTTGCTTGGGGCGCCACTCCATTTTCCGTGGACGACCCTCTTCATCCGGGGTTCGCCGAACCTTCGCAGCCGGATCAGGCCTTGCCTTCCTCAATGTATGCAAGTATAACCTCTCGGCTTCTTCCGGGCCGCGCAATCGTTGAACCCTGCGTTTACGGGAACGGCCGAGTCCATCAGGGCACCACCTTGGCCGGTGATACCTGTCTTCTTCTTCTCCCTCATCTTCTGAATCTTCGAGATCTTTCAACCGAGGGGACTCAGCTCGTTTGCTCTGTGGCGGGAGAAGCCCTAGGCGCTTGAATACGGACACGTTGGCTGCCTCCTTCTTCTTCCGGTTGCACTACGGGCAATTGCCGATTGTGGGCAATCGGCTCATTCTCGAATCCCAGCGAGTGTACGAAGAAGGGACAGTCCCAGTGCCTATCCTTGTTGACTTGCTCCCCCAGCTTTTCCTTGGCACGGCGCTCGTGCTCCTCCTCATCATGATCGTGCCGACGACGTCTCCTGTCGTCCCTAGCCAGACAATCTTCTTCATCATCGCTGTCGTATCGCCGGCGTTGGTCATACTGACTCACATACTTGTTGAGGAGGTGATCAGAGAGAGGTCGTTGATACCTTATGTTTTTCACCTCTCCCTCTGTGACGTAGCGCTTGCCGTCTTGGCGGAGCCGATCGCGTGGAGCGGCTTCCTCTGTACCTTTGCTATGAGAGCAGCTGCCCTCATCTCCGTCCTTACCAGAGTGGTGCCCAAGATATACCATGTTGATTTTGCACGAGACATCGGGCTGGCACCCTCCATGGTAAGTATACTCCACCATGTTTACGGCGGGGAAGGGGTGTGTGTCGACCTTCATGGCGTATTGGTTGAAAATCAACCGTCCGTTTTCTATCGCCATTTGGATCTGCTGCCGCCACACCCTGCAGTCGTTGGTGGTGTGGGTGAACGTGTTATGCCATTTGCAGTATGGCTTTCCGTTCAGCTCTTCAACCGTGGGGATCTTGTGGCCTTCGGGTACCTTTATATGCTTCTCCGTGAGTAAGAGATCAAAAATCTGCTCCGGTTTTGGTCACGTCGAAGTCGAACCCTTTTGGAGGGCCTTGTGGCTTCACCCATTTGCAGGTCACGGGGCACTGTCGCTCGAGTCCATTCAGCCACTTGCTACCTCTCGATCTCCCGCGAGCACCTTCATCCTCGTCCGCCTCAACCGGGGTCACCGTGCGCTTGAATTTGTCCCGGTAAACATCCGGGTGGCGCCGCTCATATGCGACGGCTCTCGCACCATGTGCGCCAATGAAGGGTAGTACGCTTGGGAGGCCACGTCCTTAATCGATGATGAGAGACCCACCACCGCCAACTCGACCGCTTCTTTTTCACTTATATGAGCCGAAAAGCATCGGTTCCTAATGGTCTCGAAGCGCTGGACGTATTCGACACTCGTTTCCCCGCGCTCTCGTCGTACTTGCGCTAGATCGGCAATACCAACATCGGAAGCCTCGAGTGATACTTGCTCATGGAACTGCTCTTCCAACTGCTTCCAAGTCCGGATGGAGTTCGGTGGCAGCGATGTGTACCACCCGAAAGCCGATCCTGTGAGGGACTGTGCGAAGAACCTCACGCGCAGCTCGTCTGATGCTGAGATCGTGCCCAGCTGTGCCAAATACCGGCTCACATGCTCGATGGAGCTGGAACCATCTGATCCACTAAACTTCGTGAAGTCCGGGAGCTGATATTTGGGTGGTAGCGGGATCAGTTCGTAGTCGTTGGGGTATGGCTTGGTGTAGCCGAACGTCTTCCTTTTCGGCATCATGCCGAACTGATCTTTTAGAATTGCACAAATCTGATCCGCTGTGATGGCTGAAGGTGTCGAACCCTGAGGATTCGCCGGGGTGGCATACTTAACCAGCCATGCTTGCTTTTCCGGTTCTAAGCCAACTGCAGGAGCTGGGCTTTGGAGGTTTGTCGTAGTGGCGTACTTAGCTAGCCACGATTGCTTCTCGGGATCGGCTCCGACGTTCCTCCTGCCGTTCCGGAGGCCCCCGATATTGCAGCCTCGGCTCGAGAGTGCCCGGGCGTTGCGGTCTGGTACGTATGCGCACGCGTATCCGTGCGGGATCTCCTTGGGTGCCTCGGGTAGGAATTGGTAGTCACTAGGATCACCACCAATCTTGTAGACGACGTATGCCGATGAGTTCGGCGGTTCCGGTGCTGCCCATGCGAACGGCCGGGGCTGGAGTGGCATCTCTCCTTTGAAAGTCCCCGAGCTGGTCCCGACGGAGAATACCGGTGGCTCATGATTTCTGGACCACGCGCGAGCGACACGCTCCAAAGTGTTCACCGGGCTCTCGAGTGGCGGTGCAGCGAATGAGCCACCATGTAGTTGATCTCTCGCCGCGGCGACCTGGTGCGTTCTTCCGACGGGGCGGACAGATCCACTCCATCGAGTGCGCCTTCGGGTGTGAAACCCTTCCACCGACGCCATGGGAGCGGGTTCGGTGGAAAGAGCCGATGAGTTCGGCTTCGAGGACCGCCTTGATTTCGTCATGCTTCTTCTTGAGCTCATCGGGCGGATCCTCGTACTTGACCGGAGTGCCTTCCGCCATCTCGGATGCGGACGGCGATGTGGTGGATGTCGAAGGTTGTCCCACCGGGCGTGCCGGAATGTGTTGACGTCGAAACCCCCGGCGGGCGAGAGACGGTCAACACGGTAGAGCCGGGAACAACTAGGGCTGCGGCTGGCCCCGGTCCCTCGGAGCGACGGCCCGCAAAGCCTCCCGGTCGCACGCGCCGATGCCAATCGCAAGGGCGTGCCACCTGACCTATACCTGGTCGGGAAGGTGTGGATGATGCCTCGCTTAGTTTCCTGCATGGCATACACGTAAACATTAAATACGAGCCTCGATCGGCTCTCGGGTTGTCTCGTTAATCGGCTCAAAGAGCCGATCCACCCATGATTCGGACGAGGTGTCCGAATATATGGTGGTCCTGCTTGATCAAGATAAAGCTAATTAGATCTACGACGATTTAGGGTTTTCACCGCATAATCGGATCATCCTACTCACGATTGGGCCTCGCGCTCGCGCACGGTGACCGTAAGCCGATCCTAGACAGGGCCTAAAAACCAACACGAGGTTGATCCCCGGAACATCCTTTCTAGGGCTAGCAAACGCCACCCTACACGCCGCTGGATCCTCCAACCCTTTGTAAGGCCTAACTATTGCGGATGTTAAACTAATCCTTGATGAAACAAGGAGCAATCGTAACGGATCAGATCTACTAAACGATGATCAAGCGGGGTGCCGCCCCTACACCTAAGATAGGTGTAAGGGCGGCTAGATGTGCAAGGGTTGCATAACGAAAGCATGTAATTCGAAGAACAATGCTAACCCTAACACATCTAAGATAACTACGTTGCTCGCCATCAAAAAGGCTTCGGTACGAGCAACGCATGAACAACGTGGGCGAGGCTTGTGCTGCCTAGATCGCAAGATGCGATCTAGGCAGCATGGTGCTTACCGGAGAAACCCTCGAGACGAAGGAGTTGGCGATGCGCCGAGATTTGTTTGTGTTGAACGTTGGTTGTTTATTCCATAAACCCTAGATACATATTTATAGTCCAGGGGACTTTCTAATGTGGGCGTGCACCAAACCGTGCACGAGTAAGATTCTAACCTCTAAACTAAGATGCGATCTAATATGTTACAGATACATGGGGCAAAAAAGCCCAACTTGGTATAAAAGGCCGATTCACGTATTTCTTCTATATATATATCTTCAAGTCCATCTTGATCGCGGCCCACCTCTGACTCGGTCAAATTCTGGTGATAACAGCTGTTGTATTTCTTTCAACTTTGTTGGCTTTCTCGTTGTTACGATAGCTTGTATTTTATCGGGATTTGCTTCAATCCCTCTTGCTGAGACTAGAAACCCCAGAAGTTCTCCTGCTGGGACGCCTAAAGGAACACTTCGTCGGGTTCAACTTCGAGGCAGAATTTGTCGAGGTTGTCAAAAGTTTCCTTGAGATCCTCGATCGGTGTTGTCCCCTTTTTTGACGTTATGACGACATCGTCGATATATACTTTCACGTTTTTCCCAATCTGTGTCGCCAAACACTTACGCATCATCCTTCGATATGTTGCTCCCGCATTTTTTAGACCAAAGGGCATTGTTCCGTAGCAAAACACGCCGTAAGGTGTAATAAACGCGGTCTTTACTTCATCTTCTTCTTTCAATCTGATCCGGTTATAATCGGAATATGCGTCCGAGGAAGGAAAGACGTTCACATCCAGCCGTGGAGTCGATAATTTGATCGATCCTCGGGAGGGGAAAGTGATCCTTTGGACAATGTTTATTGAGACACGTAAAGTCGACACACATGCGAAGGACCTTAGTGTTTTTCTTTGGCACCAACACAGGATTTGCTACCCATGTGGCTTCTGTGAATATTTCTTTGATAAAACTAGCTTCTCGTAGTCGATTGATTTCTGACAGCATAGCTTTGCGGTTTGGTTCGAAAACGCCGCAAAGGTTGTTTGATTGGTCTCGCTAATGGATCCAAGTTTAGGTGGTGCTCGGCAAGTTCCCTGGGTACTCCTGGCATGTCAGCTGGACACCATGCGAATATTTTCCAGTTCTCACGGAGGAACTCGACGAGCGTGCTTTCCTATGCGATATCCATGTCGTTAGATGTCGTCTTTTTCGGGTCTGTCGGGTGAATCTGCACCTCCTTAGAATTTTTCTCGGTATTGAAAGTTGATTCTTTATTTGGCCTTCCAACGTATGGTAGTACGTCATAATCAGTCATACTTTTTGACGCCAAATACTCAGCTTGCATCCCGAAAGTTTCTGATAACCGATGAAAATCCTTGTCGCACTTATCGGCTAAGGCGAAGCTTCCTTTAACTGTGATTGGTCCCTTTGGTCCAGGCAATCTCCACAACAGGTATGTATAGTGTGGTATCGCCATAAACCTAGCATATGCTGGTCGTCCCAACAAAGCGTGGTACTGCGATGGAAAATCCACGACTTCAAATTCCAATTTCTCGATTCTGTAATTTTCTCGGGTCCCAAACTGAACATCGAGATTTATCTTCCCCAACGGATAGCTTGGCTTCTCCGGTGTGATGCCGTGGAATCTCGTGTCTGTTGGTTTCGGGTTTGCTAGGGAGATGTTCATCTTCCTTAATGTATCTGCGTACATGAGGTTCAAGCTGCTGCCGCCATCTATAAATACGCGAGACACGTCAAATCCTGCGATGACCGCTGGTAATATAAGTGCTGACTGCCCTGGTCGAGGAACTTGCTGCGGGTGATCTGCTATGGTGAAGCCAATGTCTTGTCCTGACCAATTAAGATACTCAACTGTTGGTGGAGGCATTTTCTCTGCCATAAACACCTGTCGTGAGATTACTTTCTGAGCTCTATTGGACGGCCTTCCCTTCTGAATCATCGACACCGCTCCGTTTGAGTTAGGATCGACATAAGGTGGTGGTGGAGGTGCTGCCGCTATTCTGAGCTGATGCCGATTGTCGTCTATAATCGCGGGAGGTGGTGGCAGGTGAATCTCGCTCCTGGGCTCCCGAGGATTTCTCTGTGCTGCTCGAGCGTTAGCGTTCTCTGCATACCTTAACATTGCCTGAAAATTTCGACGGTCTTTCTGCAGGTGCCCCGACTTGTCTTTTTCCGTTCGTTGTCGAGGAAAAAATGCATCCGGCACGGTCCGTTCATCATTTCTTCGGGGGACACGAAAGGCCTTGGGAACCTAGGCCCTCTATTTTGCCTGTTGCGAGAGTCGTCCCTGTTATCGCCTCGCTGCTCACTGCTTCTCTGATAATCATCTCTATTGTTTCCTCCTGTGTTTGCCCGAAAACCTGCCGAGATTTGCCCTGGGGCGTCATAGTTCGGGTACTGCCGAGGGAATCGTCGCCTCGGTTGGTAATTTCGACCACGGTCCTCCTCTGGCGACCTGTGCCGTTTGTTGTGGACAGCATCTTCTCCATCTGCCCATCTGTTTGCTATCTCCATTAACGCGGATACTTGTCTTTGGATTGGTCCTTCCCAAGTCCTCGACAAAATCTCCACGCCTGATTCCTGCGACAAACGCATCTATTGCTCTCTCGTCAGATATATTTTCTTCCGAGTTTTTGATGATGTTCCACCTTTGGATGTACTTTCTCATTGGCTCATCTGGCTTTTGTCGACATGCTCTCAACTCTTCTAACGACGCAGTTTTTTTGCAGGTGGATCGGAAATTCTTGACGAATACGTCCTCGAAACTTTCCCAGCTGTCGATAGATCCTGGAGTGAGTTTCTTTATCCAAGATCGTGCGGCTCCACTCAAATGCACCTGGATGCTTTGCATAGCTGTTGCCCTAGTCCCTCCAGTTAACTTCACCGTCTCGAGGTAATCAACTAGCCAATCCTCCGGATCTTGCAGGCCGTCGAATTTTTGAAGTGATCGAGCAACTTAAATCCCGAAGGGACTCGAGTTTTCGTACTCTCCTTGTGAAGCACGGCAAACCGCACATATCCTCGTCGTTTAGTTACGGGGATTGTCGATGTTCCCTTACGCCTTGCCGTGCTCTGTCTACCCTTGCTTGTGCTGCCGTATCTCTTGCTCCACTTGTTCCTTCGACATTTGCTGCTGGTGCTGCCGTAGGTCGTGGACTATTTTGCCTTGCAGCTCCTTCTGGCGGTGTTAATACAAACGTCGTTCCCATGGCTTCAGCTCCTGCTATTGCCATGTTGTACAAAGCCTCCCTTGGATCTCCTGGAGGTGGCCTGGATGCAAGGATAAAGGCTTGTGTCGCCATATACCCAGCTTACGGTGTCTTGGGGATAATATTCCCTCTTGTGTCTATCGACATAAAAGACATGTCGAGATTTTGAACCAAGTACTCTCTTTCTCCTTCGGGTATGTGTTGCAATCTGGACCTTGCTCGTTCCGAGCTTCTCTATGGCTATCTCCCGAGGTTCCGCATTGTCGACTTAGCTCTGCCCTTCGTCACGCTTGACGCGGAAGGCTGCCTCCTTTCTTCCGTTTAAAGCTTACGTCTGTTTTTCCGGTTCTCTTCCAGCTCCGGCGAGTCTATATTGATAAGCTTGCGGTTCTTGGATCGTAGCGGTTGTCGTCATTGGCTCCGAACCATCTAAAGCTTTTGCAGCTCTATCCCCAGGCTGTTTGTGGAAGTTGAACTCTGACGCGTGGTGTGGGCCCGACATATTTAGTGCCCATACCTCTCCTTAGATCTGAGGGATCGACATAGGGATTGCCCAAATCGTCGAAAGCCTCAGATGTTTCCTCTTGATCCTCAATGGCATAAATCTGATGATATTTTGTACTCAGATCTATGTTGGGTTTGGTGACATCATCGTTGAGATTGATGAAGACCTTGCCCACTGTGATAATCGATGAAGTCGTAATTGTCGACGTCGCTTGAGCCATCGCTTATATATGAGTCCGCAGATGACTCAAACGATATGTCGCTGAAGATCTTGGCGAGTTTCTCTCTTGCTATGGTGCTGACGTAACGTGTTGCCGAAGTTTCTTCTTCTCCTGACTCGGTTGACGATGTATAGCTTGAAAAATCGGAATCGACCGCCCACGATCCCGACGAAATCGGAATTTCGACACGATACGATCCTTCCTTCTCGACGCGAAAGTGAAACCTTCCGAACGTCATCTCCATGGGCTCCGCCAGATACGCATATGCATCCAAACGGGAGGGTGGGTGAGGAACAAAATCGACGGGACCAGCAGCGATCTGTTTACCTCGATCCATTGCGTTGCTTGCGGTTGACGATGTCGAAGATCTTGAACGTGCCATCGAGATCAGATCCTTACGCCTCTAGTTCCCACAGACGGCGCCAATTGACAAGGTATCAAATTGTCAATGCCTATGAATTGTAGGCTAGGGTTTAGTTGGAAGTAGAGGGCAAGTAGATCTCGAAGGTTTCAGCCGAAAAGTACTCGACGATTATGAAAACTAGGGTTTACAGACAATGATTCGATGATCTCTTCGTCCCTCGACTCCCCCTTTATATAGGAGGCGGAGCCGAGGGTTTCGTTTTGTACAAGTTACAGAGTCCGGGACGGTTTCTAACTCATCCCGCCAGATTACAAATAGCACTTCCTATTACAACTCTAACTTTCCTTAATATATCTTGGGCTCCCGAATCTTCTTATTCTTCGGGTAGTGGGCCTTCAGTAAACCCCGGGTACTATCTTCGGCAGGCCCATTTGGGATGCCTATGTCACCGCCGCCATCGCGTTATCCTCCGCGCCGCCGTCGACATGTCGTCGTCATCGTCCTTGAGCTCGCTAGCAACATGGCGCGCCCATGGTGCTCGCCCATTTGCTCGCAAGGTATGCACCTCCGCCGGCCGGCCTCTATTTTTACTCGCCAATTAGCTACAATAGTTAAGTAATTTTATACATATGTTTGTAGAGTTCATCATACGATTCATCGGATGACGAGTATGATCAAGAGGAAGAGGAGAACATATCGCTACTATTAGCATACCGTGCCGTTAAGAGGTCAAAATTTGGTGGATCGGTGTTCGGTAGACAGAAGTTGTGGAGAGAAAGGATTGAAGGGCATGAGAAGTTGATGCGGTCGTATTTCAATGAGAATCCGATATTCCCCGAAACCTATTTTCGGCGGCGTTTCCGGATGAGTCTCAACTTGTTCAAGCACATTGCAACAGAGGTCACCAAATATGATCGCTTCTTTGAGCAAAGGAGGAATGCCGCCGGAGAACTTGGTCATATCACATATCAAAAGGTGACCGCCACCTTGCGTATGTTGGCATATGGTATACCGGCGGATCTTATTGATGATCATTTGGCCATGGGAGAGAGCACTTCTATCTTGTGTGTGAAGCGCTTTGTCGTTGCAATTGTCAATGTCTTTGGCTCGACATATTTGAGAGCCCCAATGCTCAAGACACGGCAAGGCTTTTGGAGATCAACGCCAACCGGGGGTTTCCCGGTATGCTTGGTTCCATTGATTGTATGCATTGGAGTTGGAAGAATTGTCCAGCGGCATGGCATGGACAATTCAAAGGCTACAAGAAGGATGCCACCATAGTACTTGAAGCTGTGGCCGACCAAGAGACTTGGATATGGCATGCTTTCTTTCGAATGCCCGGATCTTGCAATGACATCAATGTTCTTCAACGGTCACCACTAATGACAAGACTTGCAATGCGGGAAGGTCCATTGGTGAAGTTTGAAGCTAATGGCCACAAGTACAACTATGGCTACTTCCTCGCCGACGGCATATATCCAAGGTGTCAAACATTTGTGAAGACGATTATTCAACCAAGAGGTAAGAAGCAAACTCAATTCCACAATGCACAAGCGGCGGCTAGGAAAGATGTAGAGAGAGCATTTGGGATTTTGCAAGCCCAATTTGCCATTGTTAGAGGACCGGCTAGATTTTGGGACCAAGAATGCCTTTGGTATATCATGACCGCGTGTGTCATCATGCATAACATGATTATAGAGGATGATCGCGGAAAAGATGTGGATCATACCCACTACGACTTGATGGGGGTTCCCGTGCAAGTGAGGAGGTCCGCACATAGGATTGCCCGGTTCATTGCCTCATACCATGCCATTCGGTGCAACGACACACATGATGAGCTTCAAAAAGATCTCATGGAAGAATGGTGGAATTGGAATGGACAACAATAGTTGCATACCTGTTGTATTTGTTTGAAAACTATGTATTGTATTGTCTCAAAACTATGTTGTATTGTTGTATGTTGGACGTGTTGTATTTGGTGTGAATTATTGTTGTGAACAATGTATTGTATTTGGATGGTACGTTTTATTTGTGAATTTTTATACAATTATTTGATCTTTTTGGATTCATAGTTGTATGTGTTTGTTGTTTGTGCCGCGCCCGCGCGCTGCAAAATGGCGCGTCCGGCGGAGGTGCTATTTTACCGCGCCAACGCGCGCTGCAAAATGGCGCACCCGGCGGGGGAAAAATCGCTGCGGCGCGCGGCAACGGTTTACAGCGTGGCGGCAGCGTCATATACCGCGCCAACTTATAGCGCGCCTGTTGGAGATGCTCTGACAACATTTGTCTGAAGATGGTTGATTTTACTTGTGTTGGTGGAGTTGCTGATGTCCACATTGAGTACCATGGAGAAGAAAACATCTAAGATAGTAGCATTGGTAGTGATTTCGAGAAGGATGAGATTGGTGATTTGAGTGATGGAGAAGAACCTAATGCTATTATAACTGCAACTGAACCAGCTAAATCTGACACCGAAATTTACATATCTAGCCTCACTCGTGTCATTACAGAGATTGTTTGCAGTCCAATGAAGTAGAGGAGAGAAAGCATTAGCATGCCAATGCTACTTCATAGTGACGAGGATGAAGTAATGTTGACCGAACCTCCTATTTATCAAGTGCTCAACCTTACTCAAGGTGCAATAGTGCATGCTAACGAAGAAATGCCAGAATCTACATGAAATGATCAAGTTCTGTTACTCACGGAAAATGCAGACAATGGAGAAGATTCGGAGAGCGATGTGGAGTACATTCCACATAGTGATGACAATGGCAAAGATTTAGAGGTTATTGAGTTAAGGAGACATGCAAGGAAGTTTAAGAAAAGGATGAGAGATTCCAAGAGCTAGATTGGAAGAGATGCTACAAGTCCTGTACCAATTGAGTTAATTGCCAATCTGGAGGAGCAGCTTGAAGGAGAAAAGGAGGACTGGAATTCTGATTCAAGTGATGAAGACTACAACTATGAGGAACACAGTGATGGACAATTGGTGAAGAGAAAGGGAAAGTATCCAAGGTATAACAATACCATTGAAGTACCACACTTTTCTTTGACCATGGTCTTCAGGAGAAAACATGCTCATGTGGATACTTCCAATTCACAGGCCTATCTTGCCACCATGCCATCAGTGCTATATACACGTGTTATAAACAGATTGATGATTTCGTGGATCCTTATTACTCTGTTAATTTGCTCAAAAAGATTTATTGTCATTTCTTGCAACCGGTAGAAGGTGAGGAGATGTGCCTGTCTCTGAAAATCCTAGGCCGCAGGCTCCTGTTATGTCAGAATGCCTGGAAGGCCTAAAAAGCAAAAGAGAAGAAACAGAGAAGCCTAAAGGCAACAAAAAGAGCAAACATGGCACAATCATAAAATGTTCTCTCTGTGGAAATCCTGAGCACAACAAGTCTAGGGTGTGGTGTAAATTCTGAGAGAGACAAGAAAAAGATTGCTCATCTGAAGAAAGTTGATAAGACAACTGAGGTATGTTTGACTAAATATGTTTTACAATCCTAGGTAATCTCTGCTATTTACAATCATTGAGTTAAATTTATGGTGCTTAACTCAACTGTAATATGTTTGACTATAACAACAAGGACAAAGTAGTGCATCTGCTTCTACACCTGCTCCTGCTCCACAAGTTAGACCTGCAACTTCTCTAACACCTAGACCTACAACTGCTCCTCAAGCAAGAGCGGTAGCAGTTTCAAACCTCGAAGGAAAAGATCTGCAACTTCAGAATCTAGACCATCCGCTGCCCAAGCACACCTTGGACCATCTGCTACAGGAAGAGGAACTAGAGCAAAAAGCGTAAGAAAAAGGTCTACATCTTCAGTGCCAATCTACAAGTATTTCACTTGCAGTGGCAATTACTAGTCAGCACTGGGAAATGCCCTTTTGTTAATATTGGAAACACTGCTAGTGTAATATTGCAAACATTATTGATCTCCTAGATTTTCTGTCATATTCTAGGTTTATGTTATTAAGCAAGCATTGTGGCATGGTGCATTTCTTTTGTTAGTTTCCAAAGATAATGTAATATTGCAATCAATCCAATGTACCAGCTTTCTTTTGCACTTATGGAATTCACTTGATTTCTAGTAGGAAACATTGATAATTGCCAATAGACATACATTACATAACTTGCCTCATCAGTACATTGCCAACATAACACATTGCTTTATCAGTACATTGCATTCTTGTCACTAGCCAGACAAGAATTAAGCATTAAGCTGGCACCAGCTTCCCTACAACTAAACCTAGCACAAATAGGATTACAACACACAATGCTCTCAAATTTTCCCTTCATTGCAACCAACTCTGTATTCTTCTCGTTCAACTCTTCTTGCAAAGCAAGTACCATTGCCTCTCTTCCTCTTTTTTCATTAGACGTAGTCACATTTTCTTGCCCTTGCAGCCTCCAAACTTCATCACGCAAATCTCCAAGTAATTCACTCTAGGACTTCAGCAATGGAGGGTCATGCCACTCCACATATCCACATCCACGAACATTCTAATCAAAAATACCAACAAAAATCAATAGGATAGAGGGAGAAATAAAGGGGAACAAAGAAGAAATTTCTACCGACACAAAGGTGCTCACTAGTGCATCGACACAAGCGTAGTACCTCCTGGCAGGGTTAAGAACACTCCACGAGATCCACCTGGGTGCTTTCCTATGCGGAATGCAGTTGCAAAACCTCTCTGGCGGATCGTACACCATCGAGTTAGCCTGATACACCACCGACGCTGTCCTCGATTCATCTACCTTTCTTCTTTCGATGGCTCGACGGAATTCGGGCGCCACTGATGCACCGGAGGAGATTCTCCTCTACGTCGCCGCCAAGATCTGCCTCTCCACCGCCCCGCTTCGCCGCTCCCCAGTAAGAACCCCAATTTTGTTTCGCTTTCCTCTCCTCTATCTGGCTCGCGAGCAACCAATGCATTAGGTTCAACCGGTTAACCCCCATTCAGTGCCTGGCCCACAACGGACAAGAATCCCGACTGATACTTGCCACGTCAATGTCTTTTACCCCTAAAACGAGGCTAAGGTTTAATTTGGATCGGGATTGCTTAGTTCACTAGTAGAAAACATGGCTTCCATTCGGATGCTCCGTGAGCAACAGTTCCGATCATCTTGCGAACCGGGACTAATGTGAGCATTAGTCCCGGTTCAAGCATCGAGGACGCCGCATGGGGTCAGGGCAGGCATTAGTCCCGGTTTGGTTGGTACCTTTAGTCCCAGTTGGAGACAACAACCGGGACTAAAGGGGTTGCAGGCCGCAAGCCCCTTTAGTCCCGGTTGTTGTCTCCAACCGGGACTAAAGCTCACATGTATATCTCCGTGCCCTGCCCAATCTTGTGTACATGTGAGCCACACTTAGCTTTCTCCTCTTTTTGCCTTCTTATGCACAAGAGCTGTATGATGGTTTGGTTTCCCTTCTTATGCACAAGATGTGCTCTATGAAATGCATGAGAGCATGATGCCACTTGAGTTCACATAAAACAAATTGATATGAAGTGCCCGAGCCACACTTAAGCTTTCTCATCTTTTTTCCCTCTCGATCGAGGTTAACAACTTTATCCTTTCATCCTTCATTGATAAAATGCATTTATTGATGTACATCGCTTTACTATTCATGATGTTCTGTAATGGTTTTTGATAAACTTAATTATATAATGCAAATGAGCCGACAGTGGATGTACGGTGACCGACGCCATGCTGAGTTCATTACGGGCTTGAATTTTTTTATCGATGTGGCCGAGGAAAACAATCGGGATGGATTTATGTGTTGTCCATGTGTTGTCTGTCAGAATTCGAAGGATTAATATTCCTCCAGAACCATTCACACCCACCTGATTTGGTCCGCTTTCATGCCCAGCTACAATTGTTGGACCCAGCACGGAGAAAGAAGGGTTATGATGGAAAACAATGAAGAAGAAAAGGACGATGACAACTATCCTACATTTCCTGAATACAGTGATACTGCAACGGAGGAAGCTGAAGATCAAGAGGCATCAGATGAGCCCACTGATGATCTTGGTCGGGCCATTGCTGATGCAAAGAGAGACTGCGAAACTGAAAAGGAGAGGTTGAAGTTCGAGAAGATGTTAGAGGATCACAAAATTTTTTTGTACCCAAATTGCGAAGATGGTCTGGGTAGCACAGTGGAATTGTCGCAATGGAAGGCCGACAACGGTGTGACTGACAAGGGCTTTGAAAAGTTACTACAAATATTGAAGAAGGAACTTCCAAAGGGTAACGAATTGCCCGCCGATATGTACGAACCAAAGAAGGTTGTCTGCCCTCTAGGATTAGACATGCAGAAGATACATGCATGCATTAATGACTGCATCCTCTACCACGGTGAGTAGTACGAGTATTTGGATGCATGCCTGGTATGCACTGCATTACGGTATATGATCAGACGAGTTGACCCTGGTTATGTTGAGGGCGAGTGCCCTAGGAAGAGGGTTCCTACCAAGGTTATTTGATATGCTCCTATAATACCACAGTTAAAACGTTTGTTCATAAACAAAGAGCATGCCAGGTTATGCGATGACACAAAGAAAACCGTAAGAAAGACGCGAGGTTGAGACACCCCGCTGATGAGTCGTAGTGGAGAAAAATTGAGAGAGAGTTCCCGGACTTTGCGGATGACGCAAGGAACTTAAGGTTTGGTCTAAGTATAGATGGCATGAATCCTTTTGGAGAGCAGAGCTGCAGTCATAGCACCCGACCTGTGACTCTATGTATCTATAACCTTCCTTCTTGGTTGTGCATGAAGCGGAAGTTCATTATGATGCCAGTCCTCATCCAAGGCCTGAAGCAACACGGCAATGAGATTGATGTGTACCTAAAGCAATTAGTTGAAGAACTTCTATAGTTGTGGGACGTAAAAGGTGTACGTGTGTGGGATGAGCACAAACAGGAGGAATTTAACCTACGAGCGTTGTTTTTCGTAACCATCAATGATTGTTCTGCTCATAGTAACCTTTCAGGACAGACAAATAAGGAATTCAAAGCATGCACTCACTAATAAGTGAGCCTAGCTCACTTGGCTAGGGAAGTGGATGTACAACCCAGCCACCCAGGGACGCGAATTTGGGTTCTTACTATTTAAAAACAAAATCACTCTAGGGGCTCCCCCTACCATATTCCTTTAAAAAAAATGCATGCACGCACTTTTTAGATGAGACTATGAGGTATATATTTGGATAAATGTAAGAAGGTTGTATACCTGTGGCATCTTCGATTTCTTCCAACCAAGCATCTCGTAAGAAATAAAGGAAAATATTTCAAAGGTGAGGCAGATCACCAGAAGAAGCCTATCCACCGTACTGGTGAAGATGTATTTGGTATGGTCAAGGATCTAAAAGTAATATTTGAAAAGGGCCCTGGCGGACAATCTGTTCCGAATAACGCTACCGAACACCAGCCAATGTGGAATAAGAAAATCTATATTTTGGGATCTACCCTATTGGAAAGACCTAGAGGTCCACTCTTCAATCAACGTGATGCATGTGACGAATAATCTTTGTGTGAACCTGCTAGACATCCTGCGCGTGTATGGGAAGACAAAATATACACCGAAATGGCCCCCGCCAAAGCAGTATATAGCACCGAAAGCAATGAAGCACTTTGTGAACCTGCTTAAGCGACCAAAGCCAGTAGATTTTCCAGATGACTATGACCTCTCTATTATATAGTCACATAACACGAATGTGGAGCAGTCGAGAAGTGGTAGTGCTAGCGGGAAAACAATTGCCCAGCTCGGAGAACAGAAAAACCAATCATTACCGCCCCCTCAACGTGTTCTCCTATGATGATCCGGAGGCGGCACGACTAGTCGCACAAACGATTAGAAATCTTGGTACAACTGTTAAGTACACAGGCAACGAAGACTTTCCCATGACTGAATTAGCATAAAATACTAGTACGGGAAGCCTCTCCTAAGAGCTGACCAGTTCCCGCATCTACAAACACAAATGCGAAGATTGCATAACTGGTACAAGCCTCGGTGGAAGGGAGCATCATGCTCATCGCGGCAGTGAGAGATGAGCATTACTTCCATGGAAACGACGAGATACACATTGAGTTTGAAGAATTATTTCAGTTATTCAATCGAGACGCTATTGACAAATCTCTCGTCAGTTGCTATTAGATGTAAGTGATTTATTTATGTAACTCTAGCTCAGCTCGTTCATTGCATGAATAATTATCCTCACCATATTCTTTTGTACGTTATTATGCAGAATGAAGTTGCTCGAATGCAAAAAGGATAAATCTATGACCATGGGTTCATTGACCCAAATACCGTTCATGAAGTTAAGGTACAAAAACACACCAAGGACATAGAGGATTACTTGGTAAGGTTTTTAATAAAACAAGAAACCAAAACAAAATATATTTCCTTACAACTTCAAGTAAGTGTTAATGTCTTGTACACATTCGATTTCGCTTACTTGATGTTAAGTGTAATCATTCAAGTTATGCGTGCGCAGGTTCCACTTTATTCCGCTAGTTATTCAGCTTGACAAAGGAATATTACTTATCATGAACTCGAAACGTAAAGACCATGAGCTGTGGTCGGACCTGATTGGAATACTCCAGAGGTAATTTCGATCATTATCGTCCTATATCGACATCTTCCGTTCATTTCCTGATATCAATTAATTAATAACTTATTTACTTATTTTTTCTTTGCCGGACATGGTTTGGAAACGGTTCATCAAGACTGCTAGGGGTGAATGGAAACACGAGCTTCCATTTCGAGATTATAATGTAAGTAGTACTATAGCTAGCTCCTCGCATATCTTTGATTCTTGTTTCAATACCATTATCATGCTTGATTATTATTTTGATTGAACTCTATACTCGTAGAGTGTTTGAAGCAGGAATACAGGAATAATTTATGTGGATACTACGTTTGCGAGCTCATTGTCAGGGGGTAAGAATTCTACAAAGCCTTCATGTACATAAACAATATTCACAATCTTATTTTATTACCATCAATGTGTTGAGTTTCATTCATATATATTGACCCTCTTCTTTAAATTAGATCGAACCTCTGCGGGATGGTCTCCTGTCAAAGTATTGCATACGAGCAATTCAAGAGGAATTAGCGAATTCTTACTTAGGGAAGGTCATAGCTCCAAATGACGATACCATCGGGACTTTGTATTTGGACAATAGGGATCGTAAGATGACTTATATTGTATATGCATGAACGTGTACTGTATTCATGCGATGTTTGTATTCATGACGATGTTGTGTACTGATTCCTTATTATTGTATGTAGTAGCGTCGAGTTGAATGAAAAACATAAAATCCTAAACATCTGCCGCGGCAAATAAAAGGCCATCTTCGAGCGCTTGACGCATGTAGGACTGTAGTCCTAGTTTGTGTTACCAACCGGAACTTAATCCCCTCCACCCCGAGCGCTCGAGCCCAGTCACGTGGAGACCTTTTAGTCCCGGTTCGCAACACAACCGAAACTAGGAGGGGCTTTAATCCCGATTGCGCAGTCCCGGTTGCGCAACCGGGACGAAAGGCCGTTACCGACCAGGACTGATGTCCTCTTTTCTACTAGTGATTTAGTGTACAAACAACAGGGATTCTATGTTGAGGGTTCAAATCGCCGATTGAATTGGTCTATAGTTCTGGACTACAAACTCACTAATCAATTAAATCACGAGGATTGCTTCATGTGATTACCTTAAATCTAGGGCGCGACTAGATTTCAGTCTTATCCTAATATTTATGACACATCAACGTTTTTTACCAATTGGATACTTTTCTTTTGCTGGGCATATATTTAACCTCTCATGAATAATTATTCTATACATGCGAACAATAACTTGTTCAGTTACAACTCAAATGTACTTTTTATATCACACGCAGGAGGGGAACGGAGCGGCCGCTACACGCAGAAGAAGAAACGAAGTGGCCGCTAACCCGCTGCCAGGCAGGCCCGAGGAAAAGGGGGCGAAGGCACATGCGGTCTGCGTTGTGGCCGCGACACCGCAATTTTAGCCCGACCTTGAACCACGAATGAGACTATTAGTTAATTACCCCTCTTCCTATTTAGTTTAGGGCTTAAGGCCACAAATGACTTGATGTCGCCGCGGATAGATCGGTTTGTGCCAAACCGCTAGACTGGGGTTTTGCTGCTCGCATATTCTTGTGAGCAGGTTCCTTTACGTCGAACCCTGAAGATGTTCTAATACAAAAGTGAATTTGAACGGACACAGACTACCAAACACATCCTTGCATGATGAGGACAAGACGACGCGGTGCGCCAACCTGACGCACGTGGTTGATGGCGCGGGCCGTCCTAGTTTGAAATCTCATTCTACCGACATGCACTTCGCACCATTTGGTATTCATTTTCGGGCCCACACGTTTGACTCCTGTCACCAGCAGACCACATCATATCTTGACAGTTTGTTTGTTGTTCTGAACAGGTGATTTGTCGGTTGCGACATATTTGCATATGATGTTATTATTATATTTTTCCGGTATCATCTAGCACTTCACCTCAGAGAGGTTTTATAAAATACTCCCTCCGGTCACATTTAATTGACCGCGAAGGTTAGTTGGTCCGCATGCAATTTTGTACTATGGGTAGCGTCGAATAATTTAGACCAGAGTAGTATTTTACTGAGATTTTGTATGTGTTTTGGGATGGACATCAATGAAAAATTATTTTGTCCTTCCGTCACGAATGGGGCCCAGTTATTGGCAAAGCAACCACTATCGGAAAGGTGCGTTAGTGTTTGCCGAGTGCTTTCCTTGATACTTGGCAAAGCATTTTTTTTACCTTTTCTGTTTTGTTCTAATTGCATAAACCATCACTTATTTTGGTTGATCTTTTCCTGCCCACCCTTTCTGTACTATGTTATTTGCCTGAGTGTTGCACTCTAATCAGGCCTTTGCTGAGTTTCCGCGTCATTCGACAAACACGTCGGTAGGGAAACAAACATATGAGCCTAAATATACTGTCCACGATCAACTTTAACTTCATAAAACGATATAAAGAAGAAACGAATTGATATATTAGTAGATGAACACATTGTAAAAATCAAGCAAAATAAGTCGATTAAATCACATAGTTTTCAATCCGGATAGTTTTCGTAACTTTGGACTCGTGAGACAACAAACGGCTGTGTGCATCCTGGTTATGCAGAGGCTGGATGTAATTGCTTCTTGAAGTAATAAAGCATCCTTTATCGAAAAATCCCTCATCAGTCAAAAAAGAAGCAGACAAGACATAAATCATATGCAGATGCCGTCATGACATTGTATCTCATCAGTCCAAAAAAGTAGTCATGACATTATTCTTATTTCTTAACACGTACAGTATGAAGTACACGCTCATGGCCATTTGAAGGTGTCTCATGGCCGGCATATTCTATCATCATCACAAAATCTTATGCACTCTGCTTTAGTCGCAGCGCATTGATCTGGATATATGTCACAGCAGAAACACTTATTGTAGTGTATGCAGGGCTCAGCATCAACTCGTTTATAGCATGAACACGATTCGAGCTTCCTGCTATCCATGTGGTCGATTGTTCGAGCTGCATGAAAATAAGGTTGTGCACGTTAACTAGCTTTCAATCTAAAGTGAAGAAGATTTATTTCAACTAATTAGTAGATATCCAAAGAATCGTAAGCTTATCAAATACCGTACTTTTTGAATCCACTTACAAAGCTTTTGGTTCATACACGAAAACGTAAAGGTAATCAGATTACACGGGTTCAACAAATGTATCGGAAGTAGCAAACACGAGCTAATCAGCTTCCGCCAACGGACCAAACGATGAACAAAATTTCAACAACGAAACCTTACGGTTGTAGTACCTAGTTTCGAGAAGAATGGCGTGGGATGACGATGGAGGAAATGGTGGACTGCCAGAGAAACGGGAAGAACAACGGCATGAGATCTGGAGAAGAAGCGCTACGACCTCAAGCAGTAAAGAGATGAGCGGGCAGCGGTTTTCTCACGCAGTGGCGCCGATGGCGGTCTTCACGCGGCGCGTTGCTCGGGAAATCGGGGGCCACCAACGCTGGCCAGTGAAGGAGATCGGCCGCCGCTGCTGCTCTTCCCGGGGACTGAGATATGTTGCCTCCGTTGTCACCATCGCCGGCGCTACGAAGAGGATCGAGGGCAGAAAACAAAGAACAGAGAACAGAGGGGATCGGGGGCGGAGGACTCGTTGGTTCGAAGGCGGAGGGTTGGTACATGCTCTTTGAGTTTTTTTAAATCATAAATCACATGCTTTGAGTTTTTCTTAAATTCACATGATTGTTCTGATTTACCTACGCCGTGCAAGAAGAAAACTTACATTGTGCAAGCATTGTGGTACATGCGAGGATAACAACCAGGAGCACGACCGCCTTGTTGTTCCCCTGCATCGTATCCTTCAACGAACAAGCAGATCTCCTATTCAGAGGTTATTCGTGTAAGTCCGACAAGCATACATGCATATACTGGCTACATCGTCCACATATATATACAAAACAAATGGATGTATTTTTAGTATGCAACAAATAATTAGAGGCGGGCTGGTAGCTTTCCATTTGTATTCGTTGACACAAATTAATTAGACGATCCTCTAATCAATCCTAGCCTCTTTCTTTATAAATTACTCCATATTTAAGTGGTATACCTCAAATATGTATTTTGGTACTTGAATAAGTATTTGTGTGATACATTTCCTTATTCAACTCAAAATATGTATGCCCTAACTGCCGGGATGAGCAAGCATAACATGATGTCGAACCAATTTTTTGATCAAGACATACTCTACATAAATATCGTAGACCAATTACATTTAGCCTCTAAAACAATGTCATACCCTAATAGTAGTACATATGCACACATCCAAAAAATAAGAAGCTAAAAAAATTATGCTATAGTGTTCTACTCTTTATAGCAGCAACACGAACACCACCATGACAAGATGTGAAGTCCAAGTTCTCCAAAAGCGACGCCTCTAAGGAGAAAACAGTGCACAAGCGCCGTCGTTGCCCAATCAAAGATCTTAGATTTTTAGCTCAAGAAAATCTCCGCTCTCACAACAATGGCTTCAACATGGTCCTTGCCAGACACAATCAATTAAGGCCAGTCCTTGAATTTTCACCCTCAAAGTTAGGGCATTGAACTTCTCATGTGCTGACGCCCCCACTTGCATGCCGCTACTATGAAACTCGAAACACTACGAAAGTTCACAATCGACGCAAAGCCTTGAACCACCAACACTAGTCCTCAAAACTCGGCTTCCATGCCATTCTCTGCCTCTTTTTTGCGAAAAGGCCCCGATTGCATTAAACCTCAGTTCTTACAGAACAGTCCAGGACAAAGAAAAAAATTACAAGTAGGTCCTCCTGGACCCCGAAGACGAAGACGACGACGAGAATGTCACGCCGGCGTGCCGCCACACCACCTCCCCTAAGCCTTGGATCGGGAGGCTCCCCTGCACGGACGGGAAGTCGACGCCACTCGGCTCCGAAGAGCCTCCGCCCTGCACCATCTTCACCAACGACGAGATCAACGCGAGTAGCAACCTCCTTATTCTTCTCTTCCCAGATCCTACGCCACACAAGATCTGGCCGGGGACCAAGGTACGACATGAATCCTCCGATACGCGGGTACCAAAGAAGCAAACGCGCCACCACAGAAGTCCTCGGAGCGCCGTCGCCGGAGAGGACACGCACCTGCAACAAAAGCACCGCCGGCGACCCCTCCGCCTCCACGGCTCCGCCAGCTGAAGACCCAACAAAACCTACCTTATCTACACCCGAGAGGCGGGGATCCCCCACCTCCCGCCGCCAGAGCGACCGGCAGAGGGAGAGGGATCCGACGGATCTGCGGCGAGGAGGTGGATGGCCGGCGAGCTCAAAAAAACGCCTCTCTATGATACTGTTGCCGTTCTCTGCCTCTGACTTCACCATGGAACCAAAAAGACATGTTCCATGATAGAAGAAGATAGCAGAGATTCTCCCAGCTCCCTCCTGAAATCAAATGGCTAGAAAAAATGGGAAACACACAATTGAATATCGTTTGATCTACTAATCTCCACATATGAGTTGCCCAAAGGAGTTCGCCGGTGGAGCCTTCTAAAACTCTACACTTCGACCAGATCAAGGAGAACAAGCATCCAATAGATCTTCATCTTGACGCGAGAGAAACCTCCACTTTTGTTCTTTGATGTGTCGAAACAATGTTATATGGATTAATATAAAATTATACAATAATAAAAAAATGCAAATGTAGCTTCAAAAAACTTCATGTGTGATACGTCCAATTTGCATCACTATTTTATATCATAATTTGCTGTTATTCATTGATATATTTCATATTGGGACACAATACTTATGTTATTTCATCTATTTTGCATGTTTCATGATTATTTGGAGAT